>NC_136266.1:144902666-145060166 GCF_964187855.1 Myxine glutinosa
CAAAAAAGCAAAAAATGTATTTGGTGGTGAATGTTTAATGTTCTTTCCACTATTTTTAAGGCATAGCCCATAGGGCAAAGCCATCTAGAACAGTGTTTGTCCATCTGAATGTATCAAAATAAAGACCAGTTGCTGCACTGTAGTTACAAGAAGGAAGCCGGATATTAACAATACATACATACACGTACATAAACACACACACACACACACACACACACACACACACACACACACACACACACACACACACACACACACACACACACACACACACACACACACACACACACACATATAATATACACAAATATGTATATTTATATAAATACATACATACATATACATACAGTCACCTGAAAAAGTAAGTACACCCCATGTAAATGTTTTGACTTTTTCAACATATTTCAACATACAGCTATTTGATCTTCATTTCAACAATGTTGATAGATAAAGGTGATATAATATAACAAATATCATGAAACATTTACATTTTGTAGTCCATTGTATAATTTAAATAAACATAAATGCAAATTTCACATGTGGAAAAAGTATCGACTCAAACTGCCATTCAAATATTCAAACTGTCATCCACAATCGATTCCACCAAATGAAAGCAAATGATTCCACCAAATGATTCCACCAAATGTATGTATGTATGTATGTCCCCAAAGGTATACAAATCAGAGCTGAGAATCTGGTCACATGACAGGGTGATGTGATTACGTCTGATGTCATTACGGCGGTGCTGCAGCTGACTCTCCACACACCGCCATTTTGATTTACATGCTGCTCATGCCGAACATATCGTCGAACCTGGCACATATCACAATCGCCATGCTCTACCTTTACGTTTTTCATTCTGTGTGAAACACAAACAAACCGATTGTTAAAATGACCATGAATCTCCTGGCTGGCCTCGATGAAGCCTTCCCCATGAACAAAGGACCACTGTCAGAGCAAAGAGCCAAGAGTAGAACCAAGAAGCGAGAGAGATGAGGGGCAAGAGGAAGGCGTGAGGGCAAGAAGAAGAGAGAGAATGTCGGTCCGAGTCTTCTTTTATTGGTCGGGACGTGACGTCATCTGTGCCTCTCTACCAATCCCCGCAGGCCACCGCTACATTGTCCAGCTCCCCACCAATCCACACGCAGTCCGCTCTCATGATGCAGTCCTACTCCAACCCTTCCCTCTACCAATCAGCGAGCTCCTTCCTACCCCAGCCTTCCCGTTTGTCAACCCCCACCCAACCACGGTCCTTCTCAGCGTGGCTCTCGGCCTGCTCAAGCTTCGTGGTGATGTAGGTGGTGTTGTCCATTTGCAGTGCTCAGAACTGGCTTCCAGTTGGTTTTTATTGTTATTCGTGCAATTTAATGGGCACTTCCTGCGCTAGTGTCTATGGTGTGGTGCCAAAAGAGATAAAGGATAAATCACATAGGGAACGACGAACAGGGAATTACTTAACCTAATCCCTGAGCTAAATAGCATGCCCCGCCCCCTCGTGATGGGGACAAATATACAACTTCATCCGACATCCGGGCTAAACAGGGCCTCTACTTATTAAATGGTGGTGGTTCTTCTTCATGACAGTAGGAGCATGCCATCTCCACAAATCTACCTGGTCTAAAGTATCCCTACCCGCACAAACGTAACAATATACAGTCACGTGAAAAAGTAAGTACACCCCATGTAAAGTTTTGACTTTTTCAACATATTTCAACATACAGCTATTTGATCTTCATTTCAACAATATTGATAGATAAAGGTGATATAATATAACAAATATCATGAAACATTTACATTTTGTAGTCCATTGTATATTTTAAATAAACATAAATGCAAATTTCACATGTGGAAAAAGTAAGTACACCCCTACATTTATCAATACTTCAAGTACCTAAAATTAGAATCAGGTGCACCAGCTCAGGTGCAAATGATTAGAACATCGTTAGAGTGGATCTTGGAGGAACCTGTCTTATTTAAACCTCAGACATTTAGTTTGGTTTGCACTTTGTTGTTGAAGTGTGCGGCGTCACCATGCCTATATCAAAAGAGCTCTCTGAGGCCTTCATAACGAAGGTTATAGATGCCTACGAGTCTGGGAAGGGATTTAAAACGATCTCCAAATAATTTGAAATCAATCACTCGACTGTCTGGAAGATCATCTACAAGTGGAGAAGATTCCAAACAACTGCCAACTTGTTCAGGCCAGGCCGCCCCAGCAAGTTCAGCCCGAGAGCAGACCGTAAGATGCTGAAAGAAGTCTCGAAGAACCCCAGAATGTCATCACGGGACCTACAGGTAGCTCTTGCCACTGTTGATGTCAAAGTGCATGAGTTTACCATTAGAAAGAGGCTGCACAAATTTGGAGGAAACCTTTGCTGTCCAGAAAGAACATCAGGGCAAGACTAAAGTTTACCAATGAACACCTAGGCATAGACCTGCATTTCTGGAACAATGTGCTCTGGACAGATGAGTCAACGGTAGAGCTATTTGGCCACAGTACCAGAAGACCATCCACTTTCTGAATAATCCTCTCCCAGAAGTTCTGTCACTCAAGCTTTTGGGTCTCACTATCTGCCATGATCTTTCCTGGGAAAACCACATTTCAAATCTGGCCTCCAAAGCCAGTCGCCGACTGGGCATCCTCCGTCGTGCGAAGTCCTTCCTTGGCACACCTGAGCTCCTCACCACATACAAGGCTTTCATCCGTAGCTCAATGGAATACTGCTCTCCCCTCTGGGCTGGTGCTCCTGCCTCACACCTAGCTCGTCTTCACGCTATTGAAACCAAAGCATTCAGAATCATTGGAATCTCCCGCGATGAAGCTAACTCCAAGGGCCTCTCACTCACTCACCACAGGCAGGTTGGTGGTCATTCCGTCTTCTACCGACTCCTCTCTGGCCTTGCCCCCCCCAGCTCTCTCTGGGCTCTGTCCCGCAAATATTCCTACAGGTCGCACAAGATATGCCTGCAACCCTCTTATGGTTCAACTGCCAAAATCAAGACTCTCTGCTCACCTTCACTCCTTCATTCCTCTTTTCTCCCGCCTCTGGAACAAACTCCCTCACTCTCTTCAATCCCACTCCACCCTCCAGGTCTTTAAAACAGCTGTTCACCACCATCTCTTATCTTCCCCCATCCAAAACCTTGATATTTTCTATCCCCGCTAATTTCACCCCAATTCCACTTTTTTGAAATACCAACTTCTGTCCTGGAAGTCCTTGGTGTCCTTGTGTTTTATAATTCTCCCAACCCCCCCCCCCCCCCCTTCCCACGCCTCCTCCCCCCAAGCCCTCTCCTCCCACACATCTCCCTGCTCTTAAATGTTGTGTGCGCTCAAGTGTTTGTGTGCTTCCCCTTCTCTTGTCTTCCGCTCCCTCTTTTTATATATTTTGTTTGTCTGGTTGATTTGTTTGTGAAGTAAATGTTAGCTCTTTCACGAGCCTCGATTCAGTATACCAAAAAAAAGAAAAAAAAAAAAAAAAAAGATGTTTGGAGAAAACCAAAGACAGCATTTGACCACAAGAACCTGATACCAACTGTAAAGCATGGTGGTGGAAATATTATGGTTTGGGGCAGCTTTGCTGCATCAGGGCCTGGGCAGCTCACCATGATAGAATCCACTATGAATTTTTAATTGTACCAGAGGGTGCTTGAGGATAATGTGAGGCCCTCTGTCGGCAAGTTGAAGCTCAACCAAAGGCGGACCTGGCAACATGACAATGACCCTAAACATACCAGTAAATCCACCAAGGAATGGCTGAAAAGAAAGAAATGGAGGGTTCTGGAATGGCCAAGTCAAAGCCCGGATCTAAATCCCATCGAGATGTTGTGGGGGGATTTGAAACGAACTGTGCATGCAAGAAACCCCTCAAACATCGCAAAGCTGAAAGAATTCTGCATGGAGGAGTGGGCAAAAATTTCTCCCGGTCGATGTCAGAGACTGGTACACAGTTATAAGAAACGCCTACTTGAGGTTGTTTCTGCCAAAGGGGGCAATACCACCTATTAGAGCCAAGGGTGTACTTACTTTTTATCCATGCGAAATTTGCATTTATGTTTATTTAAATTATACAATGGACTACAAAATGTAAATGTTTCATGATATTTGTTATATTATATCACCTTTATCTATCAATATTGTTGAATGAAGATCAAATAGCTGTATGTTGAATTATGTTGAAAAAGTCAAAATTTTACATGGGGTGTACTTACTTTTTCACGTGACTGTATATGTATATAAATATATAGATTTGTTTGTTTGGATATAAAGTTTAAGTATACACTTTATGTATAAATATTTGTTTGTTTGGATATAAAGTTTAACTATACACTATATGTATAAATATTTGTTTGTTTGGATATAAAGTTTAAGTATACACTATATGTATAAATATTTGTTTGTTTGGATATAAAGATTAAGTATACACGATATGTATGAAAAAATTTGTTTGTTTGGATATAAAGTTTAAGTATACACTATATGTATAAAAAAATTTGTTTGTTTGGATATAAAGTTTAAGTATACACTATATGTATAAAAATATTTGTTTGTTTGGATATAAAGTTTAAGTATACACTATATTAATAAAAACATTTGTTTGTTTGGATATAAAGTTTAAGTATACACTATATGTATAAAAATATTTGTTTCTTTGGATATAAAGTTTAAGTATACACTATATGTATAAAAAAATTAGTTTGTTTGGATATAAAGTTTAAGTATACACTATATGTATAAAATATTTGTTTGTTTGGATATAAAGTTCAAGTATACACTATATGTATAAATATTTGTTTGTTTGGATATAAAGTTTATACACTATATGTATAAAAATATTTGTTTGTTTGGATATAAAGTTTAAGTATACACGATATGTATAAATATTTGTTTGTTTGGATATAAAGTTTAAATATACACTATATGTATAAATATTTGTTTGTATTGTTGCGGTTTTGAGAACCCACACTTGTAAATATGACATCATTAAAGGTTAAAGGTAGCACCCCATAGATAGGCCACAAGCAACACGTAGGTCACCATAGGACATCAGTTATTTCATAATATGTGTTAGATAAGGCTATTTCCAATAGTTGAATATGCGTTGTGTCAATCAAATAAGAAGTAGGCCCTTCCGTCCATTTTGCAGCCTCCCTCCAAGCGACGCCATTAAGCGCGCTCCCCAGTCTGTGCCCCATGACCCTTTCCAATTTGTTGCGTGCCTTTGTTAGCAGCGTTCGCTGCCCTTGAGCTTGAGCTCGCTCAAACGCCGCCATAAGCCACGAGGTGAAGCCCGGAAAAAGGGGGCGGAGCGCCAGGGAGAAGGTGTGGCCACGTCACCCAGCCGTCAGGGCGGGGCCGGTAAGCGATCACCAGCCAACCAGGGCTGGAGGGACATCGCCTGATAGGCGTGGCTTTTGGGCTTGCGGAGCGATCTCTGGCTGGATTATAAAAGTGAGCGCACAAAGCCCTTTTAGAGGACTCTCGGAGGACTCTCGCTAAGCACTCGAGTGAAAGATTGATTAAAGAGGACTTGTTGGAAGGCACTTGGTAAAGGACGTATTGGGAGAGTGCACCTTTAAGGGGACTTACTCGCTGGCGCTGATTCCGAAGAGCTCGAGAATATATGTGCATGTGAGAGGACTGCCAAGGACTGTCGTGATTACGAAGAACGCGAGAGTATATGCGCTTGTTCAAAGAGGGCTCGCTGGCATTGAGAGTTCAAAGAAGGACATTGGAGAGGGGGCGTTTGGCGCGGGTCGTGCGCCTATTACGTACGCTAGTACCAGCCTTCCCCCCCATCATTATAACTGTCTGTTCGCGTCACGCTACATGCAGAGCTGCCTGCCGGGTGTCGTCCGCTGGACTGGAGCCTGGACGCTCTGGTGACCATCAACCTACCATCTCAGCAATCCCCGTGTGAGTGTCTGTGTGTGTGAGACGGGCCCCTTTGTCCAGGGAATAAGTTAAGCCTGTAATTAAGACTGCCCTGTGTGCTTCTCCTTCCTCTTTCCTTATTGTACATTCTTTCGTTTCCTCTTCTTTCTGTACATTTGTTAATAAATTGCCTTGTTCTTTCTGGTTTCCTCTTATCCGATCGTCCTAGTCTTTTCTCTAATTGGGCAAGCGTGGCACGATCGCAACCGCTTCGAATCGGGTCTAGTCACCTGTTAACAGCTTGGATCGTGGATTGCTATCCGCTCGGCATAGCCCATCAATATCCGTGGTTCGAGCGGGAGTTATTTCCTTGCTTACTGGGCGGCGTTAATAAGTAGGTAATAAGAAGACGGCTTACAACCGTAGTTAACGTCGTCCGGAAGTGACGTCATAACTTCCAGGGTCGCATCGGCCAGATCAAAGACAAGGGGATTAACCCCCTCTTGATAAGGGGAGAGCCGACGTTCGAGATCCGTAACAATCTGTATAAAAAAATTTGTTTGTTTGGATATAAAGTTTAAGTATACACTACATGTATAAAAATATTTGTTTGTTTGGATATAAAGTTCAAGTATACACTATATGTATAAATATTTGTTTGTTTGGATATAAAGTTTAAGTATACACTATATGTATAAATATTTGTTTGTTTGGATATAAAGTTTAAATATACACTATATGTATAAATATTTGTTTGTTTGGATATAAAGTTTAAGTATACACTATATGTATAAAAATATTTGTTTGTTTGGATATAAAGTTTAAGTTGAGATAATTGTATAAAATCCACAAGTGTGTTAGACGGATGTGAAGCGAAAATGATGGTGCCTCACCTCAGCCATCGTTTCCAGGATTCCCCCAGAAAATGATGCCATACTTGGAATGAATGTAACATGAATGAATCATATTGAATGGGATGAAGACGTGGGGTGTGTAAAGTAAAAATGGAAGTAAATGAATTGAGCAAATATGTGAATAAAACAAAAGAATATGTGTAGAAGATTAACATGATGGGTCAAACACATAAACATTTCTTGGCTATCCTTTAACATTTTTGAGAAATCAAATAACTTGAAGCCTAACCTGCAGGAACTGCATCCGTTCCACTTGCCGCAGTCCGTGGAGGGTATACGTTTCAGGAAAATACTCAGCCATATTATCTCTCCCATCACAAGTCTCATCACCTGCAGGTCCAGCATCTGATCCATTCGGCATCTCGAAATTTGCATCTTCATAACCCGCATCATAATGCAACCTCTTTCCAGGCCACTCTGTGAATGCAAACAGAAACTTGGTTCATACAGTTAATCTTACACTTTAAAAAACAATATCAAAATTGTTTTGAAGAGAGTTGATGAAAATGTCAAATACTGTGATTGTTTGTGATCAGGATATCTCTTTTTAAGATATCCTGCTGACAGACAGACAGACAGTCGTGAAAACACAACCTCCGTCCACCTTCGGTCCACCTTTGTAATCAATCACCCAGAAGGAAAACACTGAATTAAAACAATCCCTCAATGCCTCATGAATATAAGAAAACACAATAATAGCAGCCACATGACCAAATAGAGTATTGTAGAAAAAAGAAAACAAAACACAACCAGCAAGGTGTTTTTACCTTTTACCAAAGAGGAACGGCGGTTATGTTTTCACTCCTGTTTCTTTGTTTGTCTGTGAGCAGGATATCTCAAAAAGTTGTGACTGATTCGGCCAAAACTTGGTGGACAAGCTTGGCATGCGACAATGACAAATTGATTACATTTTAGTGATGATCCGGATCCAGATCCGGATACTAGAATTTTTAAATGATTCTTCACCATTGAAAGATAGGGCTAAACATGATATCTCAAAAAGTTGTGGATGGATTCCAACAAAACTTGGTGGACAGGTTTGGTATGTGAAAAAGAGAAAATTGATTCAATATTGGTGAAGATCTGAATCTGGATCTGCATGCGAGAATCTTACTATAATTCACCAAATGTCTGTCTGTCCGTCTGTTCCCAGGTACCGCAAAAACGGCTGAACCGATCGCAACGAAATTTTGGGTGGGTAATCCTGGGACGCCCTGGAGTTAAATAGGCTAGATTGTTTTTCCATTTTTTCCCCCAATTTTCCAATTTTTCCAATTTCCAATTTTTCCAATTTTTCCAATTTTCCAGTTTTTCCAAACCCCTTGGAGTAAAATAGGCCATGTTGTTTTTCCAATTTTTCCCCAATTTTCCAATTTTTCCAATTTTCCAGTTTTTCCAAACACGATCGAATAATATTTACTGATATGAACAGTGATGTGGCTTTTATTGAAATTCTACAAATACTGTTTAGATTTTGATGATTTGCGTGTAATATGATTTAACGGATGTTTATATAAATAGTTTAAAATTTAAAAAGCCTTCAATTGCTGATATTTTGCCTTTTCATTTGGGCCTCCCAATTGAAGCCCGCCCAAAGGGCTAGTATTTTTTAATTCTTCAAGTGATTCTTCACCTTTGAGAGATGGGGCCAAAACAATATACAGCATGATATTTCAAAAAGTAATGCATGAGTTATGACAAAACTAGTCGGATAAGTTGGTTAGGTGACAAGAACCAGCTGATTCGATTTTGGTTCAGGTCTGGATGCACATCTGGCCTATCAGTGGGATAGAAAACGTAACCTGTTCAGCCTGGCGGAGGTTTGTGCTCTACTGAGTGTCGTTATAGTTTGAAGGATGATATTCTCAACTTTGGAAATCACTGGATAAAATTGTATAAGTTTGTTAAACTCACCATCTTCATCGCTTGCCAACAGGCTGATGCATACGGTGCGAACGGCCTTCCAGCCTGCACGGTAACGCTTGCACAGCGTGAGTGCAGAAGGGAAAATCAAGGCCTGGCCCAGTGAGCACCACACCATAACCGCTATCATCCATGGCTCATCAATATCATCCCGGACACTCACCAGACTCACTGCCTGCAATAGATCACAAAAGGAGTGTCAGTAACTAGCTTTATCCCCTTTGATTGCACACTTTTCTGGGTTGCTTAAGCTTTAGATTAACTTCCTCTAAAATTGCCCCCACATCCTTTCATTTTCAACACTGTGCCAAATTCTTAAGAGCCATGTTGGTTCTGCACATGCAGCCCGTGTTAAGTTAAGCCATACAATAACAATTTTGTGAATCTATATATATAAAACACAGTTTGTGTGTGTGTGTGTGTGTGTGTAATGTTACTGATAGACTCCTAAACGGAGAGGCTCACGTACTTGATATTTGGCACAGACATGGCCATTGAGCCTGGGACGAACATGGCCGACCGAAAAATTTATTTCATAATATTTTTTTACCATATTTTTACCTCAGCGCGGAATATTATGACCGGAATCTGACCGATTGCAGAGCAGCGCGCTGATTCGCTCAGAGCGATCACGTGATGTTCGTTGCCGCCATTATCTCAGTTACGCGTTCGCACGTATTTCAGAGCGAAAAGCGATTGCGTTTTTGCCGGGTACTTCTGCATGATTAGCATTTAGCATGATTTAGCATGATTTAGCATAGATAGTAGCATGTTTCACATAGATTTTTTTTCAGCGAGCAGAAGTACCCGGCATTGTACGAATAATATATAGATAGTGCCGTGTAGGGCGGAGTGATGCCGCTGTGGGCGGGACCGAGCGAGGTCGCTGTGGGCGGGGCCGGGCGAGGTCGCTGTGGGCGGGGCCGAGCGAGGTCGCTGTGGGCGGGGCCGAGCGAGGCAGCTATGGGCGGGGCCGAGAGAGGTCGCTGTGGGCGGGGCCGAGCGAGGTCTGCGTTAGTGCGTTGCCGTTGCCGTTACCTGGTATAAAAAGATGGTGCTTGATGCTCTCTGCGTCAAGATACGGACTTGATGTCCGTATCTTTACAACAGACATTCCAATGATGATGATGATAAATGTAATACCACTCAAGGAAGGCCCACAACTCAAGAGAGTGGAAAAAAACAATAAAATGAACAAAAATACGGGGAAGGAGAAGCAACCACTCAGAAGAATGACAGAAAATCATTTCCCTTAAATTTACCGTGTTCACCAACTAGCACGACCAGATACAGGACACCAAAATAATTTCCCTTACACATATCGTGTCCACCAACCAGCAAGACCATACCACTTACCTCTGGATCAAACTGTATTTCAAATATTCAAACGGTTTTTACATGCTGCCGTCTCCTAGCAACCAATGAAATTTTTCAAAAATATTGTAGTAGATTTATTTTTTAATAATGTACCATATTTACGGCAGTATATTTATTTACGCCATGAGTAAGGAAGGAAAATTTCCAGCGTGCTGATTCGCTGATTCGCGCTCATTGATGACGATCACGATCACGTGATGACGTGATCACGAATGATGTTCGTGACGCGATCACATGATGTTCCTTGCCGCCATAAACTCACAGCAAGTAGCATAGATTTTAGCATGATTAGCATTTAGCATGATTTAGCATGATTTAGCATAGATAGTAGCATGTTTCACATAGATTTTTTTTCAGCGAGGAATATTATACACAGATTCTGACCGGTGGCAGAGCAGCGCGCTGATTCGCTCAGAGCGATCACGTGATGTTCCATCTCCGCCGCCAGTTGGCTTCACTTTTCACGGAGTATGAGCGTTCTATATATTTTCAATTCAGTGCGCCCGACTCGCTCACGTACTTGATTTGTGGTATAGACATGGCCATTGGGCCTTCACGGTGTAATTTGTGCGAGGCTTTTGTCCGAGTGAGCTTGAGTCGAGAGGGCGAATGTACGGGTTGGGAATGCACGGTCTCCCTTCCCCCACACGGCAACGCCGGTGCTGGAGGGCGTCACAGGATCGGTGAGTCTCCAAAATCCGCTTCGTGCTCTTGCGAAGATTCAGGACGATGTCGCGATTGTTGTGCTGCTCTCCGACCATGAGAACTGCAACGTCATTGTTGACTGGCCCTCCCCTTCCCTCCCCCTTCCCCCTCCCCCCTCCGTCTTCCCCTCCCCCTCCCTTCCCCCTCCACCCTACCCCCTCCCCTTCTCCCCTCCCCCTCCCTTTTCCCCCTCCCTTTCCTCCTCCCCCTCCCTTTTCCCCCTCCCCCCTACCCCTCCCCCCTACCCCTTCCCCTCCCCCCTACCCCTTCCCCTCCCCTCCCCTCCCCCTACCCCCTCCCCTCCCCTCCCCCCTCCCCTCTCCCCCCTCCCCCTCCCACCCCTCTCCTCTCCCATCCCTCCCCCTCCCCCCCTCTCCTCCCCTCCCCCCTCCCCCTCCCCCCTCTTCTCCCTCACGTTTATACACGGATTGCCGGGTACTTCGCCCCACTCTTCTCCCCTCCCCCCTCTCCTCCCCTCCCCCCCTCTCCTCCTCTCCCCCCCCCCCCGTTCCCCTCCCCTCCTCTTCCCCCTCCCCTCCCCCGTCCGGCAATGCCGGGTACTTCTGCAAGTAATCTATGTATATAAAACACAGTTTGTGTGTGTGTGTAATGTTACCGATAGACTCCTAAACGGAGAGGCTTACGTGCTTGATATTTGGCATAGACATGGCCATTGAGCCTGGGACGAACATGGCCGAACTCAAAATATTTGACGATCCATATTTTTTATTCATATTTACCTCAGCGCATTTCAGCGCACGGAATCAACGGAATCAGGGCAGGTGGGCGCTGATTCGCTCAGAGCGATCACGTGATGACGCTATGACGCTATGAAAAAAAAAATCGCTATGACGCTATGAACGCTATGACGCTATGAACGCTATGACGCTATGAACGATATGACGCTATGACGCTATGAAAAAAAAAATCGCTATGACGCTATGAAACGCTATGACGCTATGACGCTATGAACGATATGAACGCTATGAACGCTATGACGCTATGACGCTATGAAAAAAAAAATCGCTATGACGCTATGAAACGCTATGAACGCTATGACGCTATGACGCTATGGAAAAAAAAATCGCTCGCTTTACCAAGGGGCTCGCTCTCCCCCCGTTCCCCTCCCCTCCCCTTCCCCCAACATACATTAAGCTTCCACCACCCCTCCCCTCCCCCGCCCGGCAATGCCGGGTACTTCTGCTAGTCTTCTATATTATAAAAGGAGCCGTGTCTGTCTGTACGTTCTGAATCAAAAACAAAGGCTCCGTAATATTAACAGTGAAATAAAGAATTGTGGAGACCAAATACTTTTGTCAATATTGACTTATTTTTCGAGAAAATTGCTAGTTATTTGAAAAAAGCGCAAGGGTGCCAATATTTTTGGCCACGACTGTATATGCTTTACCTACAGTCATGTGAAAAAGTAAGTACACCCCATGTAAAGTTTTGACTTTTTCAACATATTTCAACATACAGCTATTTGATCTTCATTTCAACAATATTGATAGATAAAGGTGATATAACATAACAAATATCATGAAACATTTACATTTTGTAGTCCATTGTATAATTTAAATAAACATAAATGCATATGGCGCATGTGGAAAAAGTAAGTACACCCTTGGCTCTAATAAGTGGTATTGCCCCCTTTGGCAGAAACAACCTCAAGTAGGCATTTCTTATAACTGTCTCCCAGTCTCTGACATCGACTGGGAGAAATTTTTGCCCACTCCTCCATGCAGAATTCTTTCAGCTGTGCGATGTTTGAGGGGTTTCTTGCATGCACAGCTCGTTTCAAATCCCCCCACAACATCTCGATGGGATTTAGATCCGGGCTTTGACTTGGCCATTGCATAACCCTCCATTTATTTCTTTTCAGCCATTCCTTGGTGGATTTACTGGTATGTTTAGGGTCATTGTCATGTTGCAAGGTGCACCTTCGGTTGAGCTTCAACTTTGAGACAGATGGCCTCACATTATACTCAAGCACCCTCTGGTACAATGAAGAATTCATAGTGGATTCTATGATGGTGAGCTGCCCAGGCCATGATGCAGCAAAGCTGCCCCAAACCATAATATTTCCACCACCATGCTTTTCAGTTGGTATCAGGTTCTTGCGGTCAAATGCTGTCTTTGGTTTTCGCCAAACATGTCTTCTGGTACTGTGGCCAAATAGCTCTACCTTTGACTCATCTGTCCAGAGCACATTGTTCCAGAAGTGCTGGTCTTTGCCTCAGTGTTCATTGGCAAACTTTAGTCTTGCCCTGATGTTCTTTCTGGACAGCAAAGGTTTCCTCCTGGCACACCTCCCATGTAGATCAAATTTGTGCAGCCTCTTTCTAATGGTAGGCTCGTGCACTTTGACATCAACAGTGGCAAGAGCTACCTGTAGGTCCCGTGATGACATTCTGGGGTTCTTCGAGACTTCTTTCAGCATCTTGCGGTCTGCTCTCGGGCTGAACTTGCTGGGGCGGCCTGGCCTGAATAAGTTGGCAGTTGTTTGGAGTCTTCTCCACTTGTAGATGATCTTCCGGACAATCGAATTATTGATTTCAAATTGTTTGGAGATCTTTTTAAATCCCTTCCCAGACTCGTAGGCATCTATAACCTTCTTTCTGTAGGCCTCAGAGAGCTCTTTTGATCTAGGCATGGTGATGCCGCACACTTCAACAACAAAGAGAAAACCAAACTAAATGTCTGAGGTTTAAATAACACAGGTTCCTCCAAGATCCTCTCTAACGATGTTCTAATCATTTGCACCTGAGCTGGTGCACCTGATTCTAATTTTAGGTATTTGAAGTAGTGATAAATGTCGGGGTGTACTTACTTTTTCCACATGCGAAATTTGCATTTATGTTTGTTTAAATTATACAATGGACTACAAAATGTAAATGTTTCATGATATTTGTTGTATTATATCACCTTTATCTATGAATATTGTTGAAATGAAGATCAAATAGCTGTATGTTGAAATATGTTGAAAAAGTCAAAACCTTACATGGGGTGTACTTACTTTTTCACGTGACTGTATGTCCTTTCTAATGTGAGACTGTTATCATGCGGGACATTCATAAACTTTCTGAAGAAGTACAATTTCTTCAGAGTGCTGCAGGAGAAATCGCATGAATCCACTTCTGATTCAAAGTGATTGGTTGGTGTGAGATTTGCTCCTCCATTAATTGAGTTATGCCAATCAGATTAATTGTGCCTGCCAATTTTTATAGTTCATTGACATCTGTATATAAAAGGAGGTCAGTTTCTCCATTACGCTTTGTTCTAAAGTGGTTCTGCTGTCGTACAACAACAAAAAAATTCATTAACTAAATTACAAACCTGCCTATTTAAAAACCGTCTTTAGGGGTTTGATGAAGAAGAAGCGGATCCTCGAGCTTTCATGTAGTACTTCCAACTGTAACATTTATTATTTTACAACAGCAGGAACTCTTTACAAGGACCTAGAAGGAGCACATAAATTATCTTATATCTCCTTATATATTCTCCACCTGTCTATCTGTCTGTCCCTCTGTCTGTCCGTCTGGGCCTGGCTTCAAAATAAAATTGCCGCCATTTTCTTGCTCTGTGTTGGTTCTAAGGCCTCACAGGCCTCTGGTGTACATGAACTGCTGCAAGTTGCCCTTCGTTGGTGATGAGATTATGTGAGTGGGTGTATGCGTGGATATTTGGAGAGACGAGTGTTTCCTGAGAAGAATAAGGTAAGTCGCGTGTGTTTGTGGGGTCTCGGGTTTTTATTTTAATAATGTTAAAAGTTTTGCTGTGCTTTGAGAAGCCCGAACAAAGCTAAACCCTTTCGGGCTATCTCACAAGATATCATTTTTTTGCAATATCATTTTTCACTGTCGCTCACATAGTTTAAGACTTGACTAAAACAAATCCTGAGAAAATCGGACAAAATCAGATGTTTTTAGACAAAAAAAAAAGCATTTTAATAACGAAATATATGTGTGGTTTTCAGACCTGTCCTCTTGGGGATTGCTTATTCGTAAGGTCTATTTGACAGGTGTATGCATTTTTAGAGGTCCCGAGAGGTGTTCTGAATGAAATTGGGAGAAATCTGGGAGAAAAATGAACATTTCTTAAAACCTGGGGGAGAATGAAGGTGTCCCTGCTGCTGTTTTGTGAGATGCATGCATACTATATAGGACCCCTTTGAAAGATATTGCTGGTCATGGGGAAAGGAGGAGGTAAGGGCAGAGTGTGGGGAAAAGGGGGTGGAGTGCTGTTGAGAGAGAGAGGAGAGAGGGAGACAAGTGAGGGGAGAGAGAGAGAGAAGATGGGGGGAGTTACATTGTAACTACTTTGAAGGCTTTTGAAATACTATATAGGACCTCTTTGAAAGCTCTTCCCAGAAGCTGGGGGAGAGGAAGTGGGAGGAGGAGGGATACGGGAGATTGTGAGGGGGTGGGGGGAAGAGAGGGAGGGACTGGGGGAGGGAAGGGAGAGGGGAAGGGAGGGAGGAGGGGGTGGGTTTCGGTGAAGGAGGGGGGAGGGGTGTTGAGAGAGGGAGGGTAGAGGGGGGAAGAGTTGAGGTCTTGAAATCACATTTTACATTTCGTGGAATTTCCACGGGTCCGTGTTACCGACGAGTGTATAGTAATACTTCTCAAAACAATAGAAAAATATATACAAGTACACAGAAGGAGCACACAAACAACAACCACAGCAACAACAGCCACAGCAACAACAACCGCAACAACAACGTGTTATAAAATATCCTTTGTCGCATATTTTACTTGATATACATCCTCATTGACATCCATAGGAAGACGTCCAATATGTTTGTGAAGTACAATAGGCCGTGTTTTGATTAAATCATTCAGCGAAGCGACAGGAGGCACCCCGAGTATTGTGAAAATCAATGTAGTGCCACACATGTCTGAAAACCACGTGCAGGGGCGCCGCCAGGGAGTTTGGGCCCCATGAAAAGATATCACACTGGGCCCCTATGAAGCACGTGCGCACATTTTTCCCCAGACTTTTTGCCAGGAGGTTGAAACAATGCTTATGCTTCTGCATACAGTATGGAATTCACTATTTGATGCAAGACTGATACCCACACAAGAAATGTGCTCAAGGCCATCTTTTACAGTCTAAATGTAATTTTAATGGTAATAATTACAACATACATTAACCTCTTCAATTAAAATAAACTAACATTATCATCTATAGAATGATATAACAAACAAAATAATAAAATCAGCAGCAGAGTATACATACCAAGTATACATACCAAGTGTAATGATCCAATGGATGAGGGCGAGACTACCGGAAGTAAGCTGTAACACGTACCCTTTTGTGGTTTGTTTTCAACGTATCCAATCACGTGACTGTTGTCACGCAAAGGGTGCACTAACCGGAAGTTACGTAGTTCCGCGGGCGCCAATATCCATGGCCATGCCATTTAGTTATCACTGGTCCTTGCTCAGCCTTACACACCAAGAGCCCAGCGCCGAGCCTTGTTGCTCGCAAAGTCACTGATCAAGACTTTGAAGTCCAGCTTTCTAGCCAACTGACTTTCAATGGACAGCAGGGCAAGACTGCAAAGCCTGGTTAATAATTTAATATTGAGAATTTTTACCTAATGTTCTAATCATTTTTAGGGCCCCTGTCAGTGCACGGCCCTTGGAATCATCCGAACTTCCCCCCCCCCCCCCCCCCCCCTTACAGCGCCCCTGACCACACGTGTATTTAGTTATCAATATAATACCTTTCAGTCCTGTATATCTTTGTATTTTCATTGTTGTGCAACATGCTCAGATTTTCCAATGATAGACATTGTCTGCTTGACCACTCTAATCTGCCCTATCTTACTCTTTGCCATTTTCTTTGTTCTCTACCGAACTCCTTCCTTCTTTCATCTCTCCACCTCCTCCTTCATAAATTACAAAACTCACCAACTCTTTTCACTCCTTGCACTCTATTGTTGTGCTTTTTTCTCCCCCCACCTCCAACCCCAACACTTTCTCCTTCCACTTTCCTGTCTTTCCCTCTCCCCAGTTTCCACTCTTCCCCGGTCATCTTGACATGACTTTGATATCAGAAAGCAAGTGAACGAGCTCATTCAAAATGAAGCGACCAATCACCGCACAAGACTTGTGTGAAGTGGTTTGTTTTGGAATTCCAGCAGGCAAGAGCATTATCATAGATCTCAAGGACTCAAAGGTCTGTACTCAGTGAGTGTCTTGAACACCAAATGGCACCCACACAGACTTTTGGAAGACGATCTGTACTGAACTCAAATATTTTAAAGCTTAAGGTGAGGCATTTCTCTCATTACTAATCGTAGAAGAAGAGATGCATGCACACCAGAAAAGAAGGAAAAATCAATAGTGGTACGTGCTCCTCCCCAAACCCCGGTCACGGTGTACCTCCGAGCCCCGAGAGGAGTCACGGCAGAAAGATGTGTTATTCTGTGTGTCAAAGATCAGTGGTGAAATCACACCAATTGTTACCAACAAACAAGTATTGTATTAAGGTCACACAAGAATAACAGTACAATAACAATATTAATCAATTGTACAACCAATATATAATTCCTATGATGGTACCATCAGTTTCGTATAATATAACTCACTGTGCTCCAAGTGAGCGAAAATAACATTCCCAATGTCTCTGTCCCAGCTTCAAACCAAAGTCGATCCACGCTCCAGTGATCGTCCGAACGATGTTGTATCGAGACCAGAATCCCGCTCGGTTGACAGTCACACTGCCAAAGATAGGCAAAGGTATCCTCAAGAGACGACTGGGAAATCACACCCTCGGGTATGGATGTTCAACGGCTCCTCACACTGCGAACCGCAAATTCCCACTCGAAATCCACGTTACACATGCAAACCAAGCTAACGGCTGGATGCGTTGAAATGGTTGGAGCGAGATGAAAAACCTGGAGAGATGCGAAATCAGGCGCGAGGCAAAATGGCCAACGGTCCGTTCTCGAGACGTACGGCACTCCAATGATTCACTTCAGAATCAACCGCAAAACCTGTCATGCAGGTTTATCTGTCACAGCGATAACAACTCTGTCGCAGGAATCCCTTTCCCAGGAAACCCAAAGTTCACTCGTGACCCCCGTTCACCAGCGTTTGTTCAAAACCTCAACACAGCTCCGCTCCTTCCACCTTATTTGCTCCGCCTCTTTTTCCTCTTTTCTTCTTCCTCTTCTTCGTCCGGTTCTCGATCCGGTTTCCGGTTTCTTTTAAAACACTAACTTTTTAAACCTTTTGAAAACAGTTATCTCCAATTCACTTAAACGATAACAATAATAGTACATGCAACCAAAAATGTTTACAGTGGATGAGAACCACAACAACGGAAGTGACGAATCCGTAACAATAGGGTGGAATAATAGAGGATAGAGGCTGGCAGGATGGCGTAGATGTAGCACACTCGCCTCCAGAATGTTCCAGCCTGGGTTTAAATCCAGACCCAGCTAAACTGAACATCAAAATAAACTTATCACTTTCATTTTTTGAAATGTGCAGCTTTACAAACACTTTTCTTCAATTGTAATGGCTGATTATGTAACGGGAACTTCATTTCAATCACCTGGTTGATCAACAATGGCATGCTTGAATGGTTCTGTATATTGATCTTTCCCTTTAAATAATGACCCTCATAATGAAATCCTTCAGTTCTCGTGGTTAGACATTCATTTACTGCTGTCTACAGTCATTCTAGAGGCTTCTGACAGGGAAAACAACAAGAAAATTCAGATGCCACGCCTGACATCTGAACAACGTTTAAGGGCAATTGGGATGCTTGAGGCTGGTGTAAGCCAGCGAACAATTGCCCAACGTCTTGGTTGCTCACAGCCTGAGATTTCCAACCTGGCCAGGCATTACGGTGAAACTGGAACTGTGAATGATGGTTCCACGAAGAGGAAGACCACGGGTAACCACCTTGCAGGAGGAGTGGGACAGACTCCCCCAGGACCGCATCAGACGCCTGGTACAGAGCATGCGTCAGAGGTGTACAGCCTGCATCACAGCTCAGGGAGGACACACACGATATTGAGGACTGCTGTCATTCTGTGCTTGACTGTTAGGAGTGTTGTGTCCATTCCTGTGTCATTTTGTTTTGACTGTATTCAGGTGCGTGCCTTTGTGTTGTAGTGCTGTGACTTTTGTTGCATCACCCCCTGTGATGTTCATGCGTTTTTGTTTTTTTGTGATTGAGGCAACCTCTTGTTTATTGACATGTGTTTAGTAAAGATTGCTGAACTTTAACTCTGTGTTCAAATATTTTTCATTTTTGCGTGGAGGATTTCAATGAGTGTCCTTCTAAAGATTTGATAAGTTTATTTTGATGTTGAGTATATAAACTGTCATCTCGGTGTTTCACAGGGTGGGTGATTCATCAATGTGTGTGCTGTCCCTCAGACCGATGTTAAACTGGGTGTTCTGTCTACTGGCATTAGTTGGTGGACGTTAAAGATTCCACAGCATTCTTTGCGAAGAGTAGGTGAGCTTTCACCGACACCGTGAACAAACGTCAAATTCTTGCCCTAACTTCCTGTGTCAGAGTGGCGACCCATCCAGGACTATAACCCTCGCGAAGCAACTGCTTCATTGTAGCAACAACGATCTGTCTATAAAGCATGGTACTTGATCATCATGATGGTAAAGGATATTGATCTGCAGACGTAGTGCAGTCTTGATGGGTCACATGGCCTTCGTCTGCATCCTAGTTCATTGTGCATCCTAGTTCAGGTGTATCACCCTGGAAGAAATTCACGATGCGACACTCAGCCAGAAAAGTGATGACCATTGTGTTCTGAGAAGAAAGATGTTCTGCTTGTTGACTCTATGCCAAAGGTTGCCACTAAAAACTCAGTTGTACATTGAGACATCGAAGAAACTGAAAAGACGTGCACAGAAAGCCTGCCATGACCGGGATAGGCCACACATGAGCCTGCTCACCGCTGAGGTAATCGCGTTGTTCAGGTGGACTGTGCTGCCCTACATCGTGTACAACCCGGATCATGCACCTTCAGATTACCCTCTCTTTGGATGACAAAAGGATACGTTGCATGAACACCACTGTGACATGAAGGAGGTTGTTCGCAAATGACTAAGCAAATGTAACTAGGAGTTATAGAGTGTGGGCACACATGCCCTCGTTTGACGGTGGCAAGCATGCATTGATAGCGATGAGAATGATGTTGAAAAACACCCGGACGGTCAGAAAAATACCTAGACGGTCAGAAAAATACCTAGACGGTCAGAAAAATACCTAGATGGTCAGAAAAATACCTAGACGGTCAGAAAAATACCTAGACGGTCAGAAAAATACCTAGACGGTCAGAAAAATACCTAGACGGTCAGAAAAATACCTAGACGGTCAGAAAAATACCTAGACGGTCAGAAAAATACCTAGATGGTCAGAAAAATACCTAGATGGTCAGAAAAATACCTAGACGGTCAGAAAAATACCTAGACGGTCAGAAAAACACCCAGACGGTCAGAAAAATACCTAGACGGTCAGAAAAATACCTAGACGGTCAGAAAAATACCTAGACGGTCAGAAAAACACCCAGACGGTCAGAAAAATACCTAGACGGTCAGAAAAATACCTAGACGGTCAGAAAAATACCTAGACGGTCAGAAAAATACCTAGACGGTCAAATGGTCAGACAGGCAGAGCTGTATTAAACTGGAAATATTATATATATATGTATATACGTATATGTATATATATATTTGTACACTTAGTTGAGGCTCGTATAAGAGCTAACACATAGAGCGGAAGGGTGTGAGATATAGTAAAGTATATAGTAAAGGAGCGGGAGGCAAGAGGGGGTGTGAGAGGGAAGCAAAACAACAGTAGGGAACAGGGACATCAGGAGAGCTATGGAAGTGAGAGGGCTGGTATAAAGAAGATGGCCACTGCAGGGAATTTCAGCAAATAAATCAGCGAATTTGAAGGAGGTGGGTTTGGGGTGGATTAACAGTGGTCGAAAGGATCAAGGTTTTGGATGGGGGAAGATAAGAGATGGTGGTGAACAGCTGTTTTGAGGACCTGGAGGGAGGAGTGGGATTGAAGAGAGTGTGAGAGTTTGTTCCAGAGGCGGGAAAAAAGAGGAATGAAGGAGTGAAGGTGAGCAGAGAGTCTTGATTTTGGCAGTTTCACCAGAAGAGGGTTGCAGGCAGATCTTGTGCGACCTGTTGGAATATTGGGGGGACAGAGCCCAGAGAGAGCTGGAGGAGCAAGGCCAGAGAGGAGTCGGTAGAAGACAGAAAGACCACCAACCTGCCTGCGGTGAGTGAGTGAGAGGCCCTTGGAGATAGCGTCATCGCGGGAGATTGCAATGATTGTGAAATCTTTGGTTTCAACAGCGTGAAGACGAGCTAGGTGTGAGGCAGGAGCACCAGCCCAGAGGGGAGAGCAGTATTCCATTGAGCTGCGGATGAAATCCTTGTATGTGGTGAGGATCTCAGAAGTGCCCAGGAAGGACTTCGAATTACTTTCATAATTACCCTTGGTCATATAATTCCACTGTTGTAGCAGAAACAAAGCCGACAATACTCTCCTGCCTTGTTAATATATAGGAGAACATAGGTTTGGAGGAACCTCGGGAACGATTCATAATTCAAATAACACATTTTCCCAAACAAATTCACACCCATACTCCCCGATTACACTTTGCAACACCAGACCAGACACCTTTTTAAAAATGACATCACGTCACGCTCACATCAAACACCCCCACAGTCTGTGGATTGAACGTAGAGCTAGTAATGTGGAGCAAGATGCCAAGGGGAAAAGCTCTTCGGTCCTGGAAATATCCAGAACATGTGCCAAACGCCCAACACTTTGCGAGGATTTGATGATTATATATACTCCCAGGCGGGGGAGCCCATCTCGGCCCACCTATGGTGGGCAATTTAAAGTGGTGATATTTCCACAAAGTGATACTTTCTTCTGGCACACAATGTAGACTTGGAAAAAAATGGGATATACTATAATCAGATTTGGCCGAGCTTTGCTGGACCATACTGTAATGTTTTTGTGATGTAAAATGCAACAAAGATATAATTTACACAAAGTGATCATTGTACACCTGAAAATTATTTTTGGGACATAATGTAACCATATTTGCCTTTCTGGACAAAACTGGAGAGTTTTCGTGATGGAAAACGCCAAGTGATCATTTGTGAAGTTTTCGTCATGCATGTATAGCCATATAAGCATTAGCTCCATATATAACAATATTAAGTTATAGGCAAATATATAACATCCTTGTCAGCCAATTGAGGTGGGTGTGTTTGTATATTGGTAATTCCTTTTTTGCATTTCTTGCCCGACTTGGAGTGTATCGAACAGAAAGAAGGAGCTTGGGCAAGAGAGTGGTTCAGGCTGCCTTGAACGGCTCACTTTGGATTTGGAGGAAGTTTGCAGAGGCTCATGGTCAAACGGTGTAGGTTGAGGTTGAGGGTGTGGTGATTCTTTCATCCCAAAAGGGTTATATTAGTGACTGAGAGTGAAAGGGAAATGGAGGTGTTTGTGGTTGCTGTTTTGAGCAGTGTATTAATATTATGAGGCTACTTGGTTGGTTGTGTGTGTGTGTGTGTGTGCGTGTGTGTGTGTGGGTATGGTAGTGACAGAGTGGAAGAGAAATGGACATGGGTTTATAGTTGTTGTTTCAAGCAGTGTATGCTATGGGGATAGTTGGTTGGTTGTGTGTTTTGTGTGTGTATACGTGTGTGTTATTGCATGTGTGTGTGTGTTTGTGTGTGTGTGTGTGTGTTGTTGCATGAGTGTGCATTTTTGCATGTGTTTTGCTGTTGAGTGGTGTATGTTGTAAGGGTAGGTGGTTGGTTGGCTGTGTGGGTGGTTTGTCTTTGTTTTTTTTGTGTGTGAGTGTGGGTGTGTGTGTTGTGTGTGTTCTTTTTGTGTTTTGTTATTGAGTGGTGAAAGTTATAAGGGTGGGTGGTTGGTTGGGTGCTTCACCGTGTTTTTTTTCGTGCTGTGGATTCTGGATAGGAGTGGAAGCTGTTGTTTTGCTATGGCGTGGGACACAGTTTTAAGCAAGCATCCAAAGATAAATGAATGAATAAACAAGAAGACGTCATGCGGAGCACAATACTTGCAAAATACACCCCCCCTCCCAAAGAAAAAAAAATTCCATTGATACAGCAAATTGTCCATTTCATCAAGATTAAAATTGACAATCTTGATCAAAGCTCGGGTGAATAGGAAGAAAATTGACGATTTTTCAGATGAAAATGATGATTTAGGAAGGTTGACCTTGAGTTGACCTTTGACCTTTTGACCTCAAAAATAGTTGGTTTCCCTATTTAGTGACAATGTGCAAATGCTGTTCAATTTTCAAGTCAATCGGATGAAAAGTGATGGTTTTTCAGATAAAAAGTGATGATTTTGGAAGTTTGACCTTGAGTTGACCTTTGACTTTTTGACCTAAAAATAGTATGTTTCCCAATTTAGCGACTCGATATGCAAATGCTGTTCAATTTTCAAGTCAATCCGTTGAGAATTGACGTCTTTTTAGATGAAAATTGAGGATTTTTAAAAATTTGACCTTGAGTTGACCTTTGACCTTTTGACCTCAAAAATGGTATGTTTCCCAATTTTGTGACTCGATATACAAATGCTATTCAATTTTCAAGTCAATCGGATTTAAAATGGCGATTTTAGAAACTTGACCTCCAGATGACCTTTGACCTTTGACCTCAAAATCAATAGGCTTCTCAATTGGGACGACTCATACAACGTGAAGTTTCGTGACGATCGGTTTAGAATTGTGACCTGTAGGCTGGCGACAAACAGACAAACAGACAGACAGACAGACAGAACCACAAATGGAACCGACCAATACACTTGAAAAATCTTCGATTTTGCAAGTAATGAACAAATGAGTGTTTGTAAATGCATGTTGATATGAATCCCTCACCAGCATTGGAGCTCCAGCAAGCAAAGTATACAACAAGACGAGAGCGGTGACGAGGGCGGTGAGCTGGCGTGACGTGCGAGGTGGCTCCGATCCATCGAGCGATGCTCGTCGTTTCCCGTGGACATCTTCCACCACGATCCGCGGGACCGTGGGTTCGGAATGGCGACTGGCCCGCAACGTCTGTGCCAGGGCCACGACGACGCAAACTATGCCCATCGTTAGCCCACCGGCTAGCAAGAGTAGGAAACAAACTGCAAACCCCAGTCCCACCTGTGGAAGGAAAGGGGAAAAGGTGATCAAGGAAGGAAGGAAGAGAGACAGACAGAGACAGACAGACAGAGACAGACGGACAGAGACAGACAGAATAACAATCTGCCGTAACAAAGTTGCACTCACATAGTGCAATTTCATTGTAAATTTAAGCTCCTACATTCAACACCACTTCTTGCAACTGGCCCAATTATTCCCACCTTGTTATATGGGGGCAGTCAGGTAACGTTTCTGGCCCAAATCTTAAGGAACCGGCTGAAAAGGCCTAAAATTCGATTAGAGCCATCTTGGTGAGGAATTTGTAATTAGTTCAGGGTACCAGTGGTAACTCGTGTACTATTTGCAAAATACACCATTGGGATATTTAGCATCCATCAATGACCTATACAGGGATCTATAGCTTAACATCTTCCTAATAGAAGGAAAACATATTGATGCCTCATCCTGAATGGGAAACACCAGGGTGACAGTTTATGGCAGGGTCGATGAAATTGATGTAAAAACATGAAGTAATGGCCCTTTGGGCGATTGAGTGTTATATGATGGGTGTCTGTCTGCCTATGGGGGGCAGAACCTGACCATCGCTGCTCTGTCGGGAATCAAATCCATTGAACTTCTATATATACAGTGCATTCAGAAAGTATTCAGACCCCTTCACTTTTTTCACATTTTGTTAAGTTGCAGCCTTATGCTGAAATCGCTTAAATTCATTTTTCCCTCATCAATCTCCACTCAATACCCCATAATGACAAAGAGAAAACAGGATTTTAGAAAGTTTTGCAAATTTATTAAAAAGAAAAAACTGAAATATCACATTGACATAAGTATTCAGACCCTTCGCTATGACACTTGAAATTTAGCTCAGGTGCCTCCCATTTCTCTTGATCATCTTTGAAATGTTTCTACACCTTGATTGGAGTCCACCTGTGGTAAATTCAATTGATTGGACATGATTTGGAAAGGCACACACCTGTCTATATAAGGTCTCACAGCTGACAATGCATATCAGAGCAAAATCCAAGCCATGAGGTCGAAGGAACTGCCTGCAGAGCTCAGAGACAGGATTATGTCGAGGCACAGATCTGGGGAAGCCTACAAAAAAAATCTCTGCTGCATTGACGGTTCCCAAGAGCACAGTGGCCTCCATAATTCTTCAATGGAAGAAGTTTGGAACAACCAGGACTCTTCCTAGAGCTGGCCGCCCGGCCAAACTGAGCAATCGGGGGAGAAGGGCCTTGGTAAGAGAGGTGACCAAGAACCCGATTGTCACTCTGGCCGAGCTCCAGAGATCCTGTGTGGAGATGGGAGAAACTTCCAGAAGGACAACCATCACTGCAACTCTCCACCGATCTGGGCTTTATGGCAGAGTGGCCAGACGGAAGCCTCTCCTCAGTGAAAGACACATGAAAGCCCGCTTGGAGTTTGCAGAAAAGCACCTAAAGGTCTCAGACTGTGAGAAACAAGATTCTGTGGGCTTCCTAGTTCAGGTGTATCACCCTGAAAGAAATTCACGATGCGATGATTGGGAGCAGGCTGATTGGTCTGTAGGTGCAAGGATATGTTTTTGCACATTTTTTGTGTAAAGCGGTGATGCTGGCTGATCTCCAAGGTGATGGCAGATGACCTTGAGCAAAAGAGAGGGTGAAAAGAACAGAGAGAGGGTGAGATAGAGCGGAAGAGCAGGATTTTAGGACCCGTGGGCTGATGCCGTCTGGTCCAGATGCAGAATCAGTCGAGGTTTGTCAAAAACTTCTCCACCTTGTCAGGAGAGGACACACAGAAGAGATTGGGTCTTGTTGTATACATATATATATATTAAAGGAGCTGAGTTTGTGCGAGTAATACTTTTTCGCACACAAGAAGGGAGAATTTCCATGACGACAACAACAGCGATGACGTGTTATAAAAGACCGTTCATTTTCTGAGGCTGGTTCACTTAATTGTTCATGGTGATTGAAACTCTCACGGCTATGTTCCCGTGGCATTTTTCCCCAGGTTAGATGGCACATGACAGGCTGCACAAAAGGCATTACTAAAAATACCGGCTCACACTATGCGATCAACCTGAGTGTTTTCTATCACACCGTTTCTTTCACCTATCCTTAAACACTATCTGTCCTCATATTTTACCTGCCCATTTGAATACTTAACCAAATACCCCACACCATCACTGAGAGGGAGGACGTTGTTTGTTTGTGTGTTTTACAGCAGCGCTATAGTAAACATATACAGTGCCCTCCATAAGTATTTCAACAAGGAAGTCACATTTGTTACTATTTCTATATACTCAAGAAATTTGTATTTGAGATCAAAAGATGAATACGAGGAAGAGCACAGAAGGTCTGCTTTTATTTCTTGGTATTTCTATGTATATATGTTTTAACATTGTAGATTAATAGCACTTTTTATGTTCAGTCCCACCATTTTAGTTGAGCATAAGTATTGGAACAGATTCACTTAAAGCGAGTTAAATAGTATAATAGTTACTATGTGGTCGCATATCCCTTGCATGCAATAACTGCATCGAGCCTGTGACCCGTTGACATCACCAAACTCTTGGGTTCTTCCTTTGAGATGCTTTGCCAAGCATTTACTGCAGCCATTTTCAGTTGTTGTTTATTTTGGGGGGGTTCTGACTTTAGTCTCCTCTTCAGTAAGTAAAATGCACGATCCACTGTATTTAAATCAGGAGATCGACATGGCCAGTCTAGAACCTTCCACTTTTTCCTCTGGTGAACTCCTTGGTTGCGCTGTTCGTGTGTTTTGGGTCAATGTCTTTCAACGTGGTGAAGCGCCACCCAATGAGTTTGGAGGAATCTTTTTTTTACGTAGACGGACAAAATGTTTCCGTACACTTCCAAATTCATTCTGCTGCTGCCATCATTAGTTAAACCTATAAAACAGAGATGGCTGTCTGTTCGTCCATTCACGGTTACACTGATTGGCTGTGTGAGGCTACGTGCAATGTGATTGGCTCCTGAAAAAATTGAATAATGTATCGTATAGGCTTATGAAAAGCTAATATTCGAAATCTGATTCTATATTTCACGATCGGAACTCATGGCCGAAAGAATTATGTCGAAATTTGTGAAATCGGAAATTTAAATAATTAAAAAATTGGCTTTGCGAGACTTGAGGTAAATTGGCTCCAACATTCATTTTTTTTCACTCTTTTAAAGGTAATTATTGTGTGTCTGATTTTATTTTACACTGTCCAGGGACATTGGTCATGATCTTTTTGGATACGGAATCTACTTTTGTAATACATTTTTAAATTATAGTAATACATACCGGTACAACATGGCATCACAGTGTGGCGGACACGATGGCTCGCTGGCGCGGTGACATCATTCCGTGCACCAAGAGGGTGTCGGCCATGCCCCGAGGGGTAGGCGTGGCCTCGGGATATACACGGGGCGCGCAGCCCCGAGCGAGTCAGTGCTACAGTTTAAGTTATTGAATAAAGACTCTTTTGACCTTACGCGTTGTGGCTTACCTTCATTGGCAAACAAGTTGCGTGCGTAGCACCACGCTACATTGGTGACCCCTTTTGGTTCAGCCGTCGCTGACCACAGAACGTGCCACGGCCAACAACGCGGTAGCGGTGAAGCTCCCTGAGTTTTGGGAAGCTCAGGCCGAAGTATGGTTCGTGCAGGCCGAGGCACAGTTCCGACTTCGAGGCGTAACGGCGGATGAGACGCGTTATTACCACGTCATCGCCGCCCTCGGGCCCGGCACAGCCGCCCGAGTCATGTCTGTCCTGCGGAACCCACCGGCCGACCACAGGTACGAGGCGCTCAAGCGTCTCCTCATCGCCACGTTCGGCCTCACGGAGTGCGAGCGGCACGACCGCCTCCTGGACCTTCCCGAACTCGGCGACACATGCCATCGGTCCGGATGGACTACATGCTTTCGCTGCTGGGTGACAAAGCCCCGGATTTTTTTATTCCGGGCGCTCTTTCTACGCCAGCTGCCGGCACAGGTACGCCTCGCGTTGGCTGGTTCTAAAATAAAGGAACCCTGCACTCTGGCCGTCGAGGCCGACAAGTTTTTCGCGGCTTGTGACAACGCGGGCGGGAGTCGGTGCGGCCGTCGTGGATCCCGAGGCTGATGCTGATGCACACCTCGTGGATCCCGAGGCTGATGTCGATGCACACCTCGTGGCCGCCGCCACACCCCGCCCACCACCACCGCGAAAGTCGCGGCCTCCGCCTCCGCAGCAAACCTGGTGCCGTTTCCACGCCAGGTTTGGCCACAAGGCTAGGAATTGTTGCCCGCCGTGCTCGTTTGGCAAGTCGGGAAACTCCCGGGCCGGCGCTCGGTAGCGGCTTTGAGCATCGGCCTTTCCGGCAGCCTCCTTTTTGTCACAGACACCTTGTCCGGGCGTCACTTCCTCTGCGACACAGGCGCACAGGTGAGCGTTATCCCCGCCTCCACATCCGACAAGCGGACCGCTGGCCGGGGCCCCGCGTTGCTTTCAGCCAACGGTACACCCATACGCACATTCGGGAAGCGCTGCCTCTCCCTGCGGTTCGGAGGGCAACGCTTTCAATGGACGTTCATAACCGCCAGCGTGCCCATGGCATTGCTCGGTGCGGACTTCCTATGTGCAAATGGGTTGTTGGTGGACGTGAAGAACAGACGCCTCGTCCAGGCCGAAACGTTCAGCTCGCTTGCTTGCACGCTGAGCAGTTCGTTGGGCAGCTCCCTGAGCGGCTCACCGAGCAGCTCGCCAAGCGGCTTGCTGAGCGGTTCGGTTCCGGCGAGGTTGGTCTGTACGCATCCGGCAGCGGACAAATTCACCCGCCTCCTCGCCAGCTTCCCGGCCCTCACGCGGCCCACTTTCTCGGCGGTGGCCGTCAAGCACGGGGTGGAACATCACATCCCCACCGTCGGGCCACCGGTCTATGCCCGGGCGCGCCGCCTCGAGGCGACGAAGCTCGCGGTGGCGAAGGCGGAGTTCGCTACGCTGGAGCGGCTGGGCATCGTACGGCGCTCCAAGAGCGCTTGGGCGTCGCCACTGCACATCGTGCCGAAGCCCGGCGGGGGATGGCGGCCGTGCGGAGACTACCGCCGCCTCAACGATGCCACCACCCCCGACCGCTACCCGGTCCCTCACATTCAGGACTTTTCCGCCCGGTTGGCGAAAATGTCCTTTTCTAAGGTGGACCTCATCCGTGGATACCACCAGGTCCCCGTCAGGCCGGAGGACATACCGAAGACGGCCGTCATTACACCATTCGGCCTCTTCGAGTTTCTTCGGATGCCCTTCGGGTTGAAGAATGCGGCTCAGGCGTTCCAACGGTTGATGGACAGCATCCTGCGCGACTTGGATTGCGTTTACATCTACCTGGACGACATCCTCGTCGCAAGCGCATCCCGCAAAGAGCACCTCCGCCACCTCCGCACGCTCTTCGAATGCCTGGGCCAGCATGGCCTGATCGTAAACCCCGCCAAGTGCCGGTTCGGCGTTGCCGAAATCGACTTTTTGGGGCACCGCGTCACTAGGCACGGGGCCACCCCCTTACCAGCAAAGGTGGAGGCGGTCAAGGGGTTTCCGCGCCCCCGCACGATCAGGGGGCTCCAGGAGTTCCTGGGCATGGTGAACTTTTACCACCGTATCCTGCCCCGCGTCGCCCAGCTCATGCGCCCCCTGCACGAGGCCCTCCGGGGGAAGCCGGGCAAAGGTGACGTTGTTTGGACCGAGCAGATGGACGTGGCGTTCGCGGGCGCGAAGCTCGCCTTGGCTAACGCCACCATGCTCGTGCACCCAGCGCTCGATGCACCGATCGCCCTCACCACCGACGCGTCGGACTACGCGGTGGGCGCGGTGCACGAGCAATGGGTGCATGGCGCTTGGCAACCGCTGGCGTTTTTTAGCCGGCAGCTTCGCCCGCACGAACGCCGGTACAGCACCTTCGACCGTGAGTTGCTCGGGCTCCACCTGGCGGTCCGGCACTTCCGCCATCTGCTCGAGGGCCGTTCGTTCACGGCCTTCATCGACCACAAGCCCCTGGTCTTCGCGATGGCCAAGGTCGCCGAGCCATGGTCGGCCCGGCAGCAGCGTCACCTCTCGGCCGTGTCCGAGTACACGACGGACATCCGGCACATCACGGGAAAGGACAACCCGGTGGCGGATTGCCTTTCCCGGTCTGTCGCCCACGCGGTCCACCTCGGGATCGACTATGCCCGGATGGCGGCGGACCAGACCGCCAACCCCGACGTCCACGCCTTGCGGACCGCCGTCACGGGCCTCTGCGTCACCGAGGTGCCGTTCAATGGCGTGGGCACGACCCTCTTGTGCGACGTCTCCCTCGGGCGGCCTCGCCCCATCGTGCCCGCGGGCTGGGTTTTTGACGCCATCCACGGCCTGTCCCACCCGGGCATGAAGGCCTCCCAGAGGCTGGTCACCGACAAGATCGTCTGGCATGGCCTCCGGAAGGCCGTCCGCGATTGGACCAGGATGTGCCTCGCGTGCCAGCGCGCGAAGGTGCACCGCCACACCCAGGGCCCGTTGGCCCCGTTCACGGTGCCCAAACGTCGGTTCGACCACGTTCATGTGGAATTGGTGGGACCTCTGCCCCCCTCGTGGGGTTTCACCCACGTCCTCACCATGGTGGACCGCACCACCCGGTGGCCGGAGGTCGTGCCTTTGGCGGGGACGACGGCGGCGGACGTCGCGCAGGCATTCATCGCCACCTGGGTTGCCCGGTTCGGCGCCCCCTCGGACATCTCGTCCGACCGTGGCCCCCAGTTCACCTCGGAGCTCTGGGGGGCGGTCGCGCGGGGGCTCGGCGTCCAGCTGCACAGCACCACGGTCTACCACCCCCAGGCCAACGGCCTGTGCGAGCGCTTCCACCGCTCCTTGAAGGCCGCGCTCCGGGCCACCCTCCGCGACGGCGGCTGGGTCGACAGGCTCCCCTGGGTCCTGCTGGGCCTCCGGACGGCGCCCAAGGACGACCTGCGTGCATCCGCGGCGGAGTTGGTCTTCGGCCAACCGCTGCGGGTGCCGGGCGAGTTCCTCCCCGACTCCACGGCACCATGGGCGCTCCGCACTGCAGGAGACCGCCCGGAGGTTCGCCCCGGTGCCGACGGCGCACCACGGGTGCCCGCCAACGCACGTCGCCCCGGAGCTTCGCAAGGCGGAGTACGTGTTCGTCCGCCATGACGCCCACCGGACACCGCTGCGGCCCCCATACGACGGGCCCTTCTGCGTGCTGGAGACCGGGGCGAAACACTTCACCCTCGAAACACTTCACCCTCGACATCGGCGGTACTCCTGACCGCGTTTCCGTGGACCGCCTCAAGCCGGCCCACCTCGACGTGGACCACCCCCCGCCAGTGGCTCAGCCCCCGTGTTGGGGCCGCCCCCCGGCAGGCGGACCTCCCGCACCGCCCAGCCCTGCCGGCACGCCCCCCCCCCCCAGTCCTGCACCCATCCCAGGTGCCGCCGGGGGCATCCCAGATGACATCCCGGCATCCCAGACGCCGCCGCTTCGGCCGGGTCATCCGTTTGCCCCGCAAACTGACCCTTCAGGTGCGCGGGAATTCTGGGGGGGCGGGGGGGCTCGTGTGGCGGACACGATGGCTCGCTGGTGCGGTGACATCATTCCGCGCACCAAGAGGGTGTCGGCCACGCCCCGAGGGGTAGGCGTGGCCTCGGGATATACACGGGGCGCGCAGCCCCGAGCGAGTCAGTGCTACAGTTTGAGTTATTGAATAAAGACTCTTTTGACCTTACGCGTTGTGGCTTACCTTCATTGGCAAACAAGTTGCGTGCGTAGCACCACGCTACAACAGTTTGATTAACAGTGCGTTAAGGTACAACCTCGGCAGGCACAATGACTTCCGAGGTACACACTCTCTCCTTTAATCTGTCTGGCCTGGGTTCGATCCAGCTACAATCTATCCTCCTGGTGTTTCACAGACTGGGTAAATCATCAATATGCGGGCTGTCCCTCTGATGGATGTTAAACTGGGTGTCCTGTCCTCTGACATTAGTTGATGGATGTTAAAGATCCCACGATGTCCTCCACGAAGAGTAGGCGACCCTATCGCCGGCACCCTGGCCAAATTACAAACTCTCGTCCAAACTACTGCAGGGAAAGCAATGGAAACCACCCAATATAACCCTTGCTCAGGAAGCTTCTTTGGCGGGGAGGCAGAGGAGTGGGGGAGGGAGAGGGGAGAGAGGGGAGAGGCAGGGGAGGGGGAGAGTAGGGAGAGGGAGGGGGCAGAGACGGGGGTAATTTTGCGAACTTTTCCATCACTTGGGATGGGTACTCTTCCTAGTCATCAATAAATTTGAGTGAGCCAGTTCCCGAGGCAGCCATGCAAGCCCAAGCCATGACACTACCTCGACCATGCTTCACAGGTGAGGTAATATGCGCTTGATCATATGCAGTTCCTTCCCTTCTTCACACTTTCACCTTTCAATCACTTTGGTAAATGTTTATCTTTGTCTCATCTATCCATAAAACTTTGTTCCAGAACTCTACTGGCTCTCTCTCTAATTATTGGCAAATTCTAATCTGGTCTTTCTATTTTGGTGCTGATGAGAGGTTTGCATCTTAGGGTGTAACCTTTGTAATTCTGCTGTTGAAATCTTCTCCAAACGGTCAATTGTGAATTTTTCACCCCTGCACTCTGGAGGTTGCTGGTGATATCACTGACAGTTGTTTTAGTGTTTTTCTTCACAGCTCTGATGATTTTTCTGTCATCAACTGCAGTTGTTTTCCTTGGCCGGCCTGGCCGTTGTCTATTGCTAAGTACACCCCGTGGTTTCTTTTTTTTTGTCACGATATTCCAAATTGTTGCATTGGCTATGTCCATTTTTGTGCTGTGCTTCTAATTGAATTCTTCTTTTCTTTCAACTTCCAATTTTCTGGCTTTTCTTTCATCGCAATTAGTGACTCCAAAGTTGTTAATTGACATCACAATTAAAATTAATGACATCGCAACTAATTAGACAGTTCTCAGGTCTGCATGTTGGTTTATACTGTTACGTTTGTGGGAATGTCGGTCATTTGGGAGGTGTGTTGCTTGGGGTGTGTTGCATAGGGGTGTCAGTTCGTTTGTGGTTCCCCAAATAGGACCTTTTCTTTATTTATTTTTCCTTTTTCTTAATGTTTACCCCATACCGACTCCCTTTACGCCACGTGATTTTGACTGTTGGTGGTGTTGCACAAAAACAGCTTTGGGAAGGATTGAACCTTTTTTCTGAGAAGCAAAAAAGGGCAGGAAAAGGGAGAGGAAGAAGAAACGCGGCCGGCGTGGAGGCCTTGCTGATTTACCATTTCCTGGACTTTGTGAAGCAGATTTACAAGGATCTAGCAAAAGTAGTGTGCCTGAAGAAGTCAAAGTTCCTCGGAAACCAAAAGCTGTTCCAGAAGCAAGAAAGTGGGGGAGAAGGATAGAGGGAAGAAGAAGAGCGGCTCTTGGCAGGGCGGTGAAAATGCGATCCTTGCTCGTGGAGGTTGATGAAAGGAGAGGGGGATTGCAGAACGTTTATGAACCTTGGTTCCCGCCAAGCCCGCTCTGACGAACGTTGAGTAAGCTGCTCTTCAAACAGGCCTGAACCCCATTCCATCCCCATCCTCAAATCACATTTTATTTCAATTCCCTGCGATTATTATTTTATTACTTTGCTTACCTTCCCTTCCCTTCCCTGGGTTAGATAGAGTGTTGTGTGTGGATGTTGTGTCGGCCTTTCGGATCGGTTGTATGTGGCCTGTGTTAATTGTTTCAGTCTGTCATTATTAATTAATTAAGTCTGTCATACTTGTGACAGTATGACATTGGCTATGTGATTCTTATATGATTATATGATTATATGATGATATGATTTGAATATTGTATCGTTTTGCATTATTTGAAGTAAATCGATTGTATTGAAGCGCTGTGCTACGTGCGCTTACTTGTACAACAAGGAGGAAGCGGACAACGCGGTAAGTTCAAGAGTCTTTATTATAAGAGCTCGACTGTAGCACTGGAGCGCTCCGGGCTGCGCGCCCGGTGTATATCCCGCGGCCACGCCTACCCCTCGGGCGTGGCCGCCGCCCACTTGGTGCGCGGAATGATGCCCTCACGCCAGTGAGATTTCGTGTCCGCCACACGCGCCCCCCCAGAATTCCCGCGCACCTGGAGGGCCAGTTTGCGGGGCAAACGGATGACCCGGCCGAAGCGCCCTCTGGCGACCGGCGGCGTCCGGGGTGCAGGGATGCCAGCTGGGATGCCTCCGGCTGCACCCGGGATGGGTGCAGGACCGGGGGGCGGCGTGCCGGTGGGCCTGGGCGGTGCCGGGGGTCCGCCCACAGGGGGGCGGCCCCGACGCGGGGGCCGAGCCACCAGCGGTGGGTAGTCCACGTCGAGGTGGGCCAGCTTGAGGCGATCCACCGAGACGCGGTCGGGAGTACCGCCGATGTCCAAGGTGAAATGTTTCACCCCGGTCTCCAGCACGCGGAAAGGCCCGTCGTACGGGGGCCGCAGTGGTGTCCGGTGGGCGTCGTGCCGGATGAAGACGTACTCCGTGGTGCGAAGCTCCGGGGCGACGTGCGTAGGCGGGTGCCCGTGGTGCGCCGTCGGCACCGGGGCGAACCTCCGGGCTGTGTCCTGCAGCGCGGAGCGCTCCTGCGCCGCGGACCATGGTGCCGTGGGGTCGGGGAGGAACTCGCCCGGCACCCGCAGCGGTTGTCCGAAGACCAACTCCGCCGCGGATGCGCGCAGGTCGTCCTTGGGCGCCGTCCGGAGGCCCAGCAGGACCCAGGGGAGCCTGTCGACCCAACCGCCATCACAGAGGGTGGCCCGGAGCGCGGCCTTCAACGAGTGGTGGAACCGCCCGCACAGGCCGTTGGCCTGGGGGTGGTAGGCCGTGGTTCGGTGCAGCTGGACCCGAGCCCCCGCGCGACCGCCCCCCAGGGCTCCGAGGTGAACTGGGGGCCGCGGTCGGACGAGATGTCCGAGGGGGCGCCGAACCGGGCGACCCAGGTGGTGATGAACGCCTGCACGACGTCCGCCGCCCTCGTCGCCACAAAAGGCACGGCCTCCGGCCACCGGGTGGTGCGGTCCACCATTGTCAGGACATGGGTGAAACCCCGCGAGGGGGGCAGAGGTCCCACCAGGTCCACGTGCACGTGGTTGAACCTTCGTTCCGGCACCGTGAACGGGGCCAATGGGGCCTGGGTGTGCCGGTGCACCTTCGCGCGCTGGCACGTGGGGCACGTTCTGGTCCAGCCGCGGATGGCCTTCCGGAGGCCATGCCAGACAAACTTGTCGGCGACCAACCTCTGGGAGGCCTTCGTGCCTGGGTGGGACAGGCCGTGGATGGCGTCAAAAACCTGGCGCTGCCAGCCCGCGGGCACGATGGGGCGAGGCCGCCCGAGGGAGACGTCGCACAAGAGGGCCGTGCCCGTGCCGTCGAACGGCACCTCGGTGACGCGGAGGCCCGTGACGGCGGTCCGCAAGGCCTGGGCACCGGGGTTGGCGGCCTGGTCCGCCGCCATCCGGGCATAGTCGATGCCAAGGTGGACTGCGTGGGCGACAGACCGGGAAAGGCAATCCGCCACCGGGTTGTCCTTCCCCGCGACGTGCCAGATGTCTGTCGTGTACTCGGACACGACCGAGAGGTGACGCTGCTGCCGGGCCGACCGGCGACCACGGCTCGGCGACCTTGCCCATCGCGAAGACCAGTGGCTTGTGGTCGACGAAGGCCGTAAATGCACGGCCCTCGAGCAGATGGCGGAAGTGCCTGACCGCCAGGTGAAGCCCGAGCAACTCGCGGTCGAAGGTACTATAACGGCGTTCGGGCGGGCGAAGCTGCCGGCTGAAGAACGCCAGCGGTTGCCAGGCACCACGCACCCATTGCTCGTGCGCCGCGCCCACCGCGTAGTCCGAGGCGTCGGTGGTGAGGGCGATCGGTGCATCGGGCGCCGGGTGCGCGAGCATGGTGGCGTTAGCCAAGGCGAGCTTCGCGCCCACGAACGCCGCGTCCTTCTGCTCGGTCCAGGTAACGTCACCTTTGGCCGGCTTCCCTCGGAGGGCCTCGTGCAAGGGGCGCAGGAGCTGGGCGATGCGGGGCAGGAACCGATGGTAAAAGTTTACCATGCCCAGGAACTCCTGGAGCCCCTTGATCATGCGGGGGCGCGGAAACCCCTTCACCGCCTCCACCTTGGCCAGTAGGGGGACGGCCCCGTGCCTGGTGACGCGGTGCCACAAAAGGTCGATGTCGGCGACGCCGAACCGGCACTTGGCGGGGTTCACGATGCGGCCATGCTGGCCCAGACGTTCGAAGAGCGTGCGGAGATGGTGTAGGTGCTCTTCGCGGGACGCGCTGGCGACGAGGATGTCGTTCAGGTACATGTAGACGAAATCCAAGTCGCGCAAGACGCTGTCCATTAGTCGCTGGAACGCCTGAGCCGCATTTTTCAAACCGAAGGGCATCCAAAGAAATTCGAAGAGTCCGAACGGCGTGATGACCGCCGTCTTCGGGATGTCCTCCGGCCTGACGGGGACCTGATGCTAGCCGCGTATGAGGTCAACCTTCGAAAAGAAGGACATGCCCACCAACTGGGCGGAGAAGTCCTGGATGTGGGGGATGGGGTAGCGGTCGGGGGTGGTGGCGTCGTTGAGGCGCCGGTAGTTCCCGCACGGTCGCCATCCCCCGCCGGGCTTGGGCACGATGTGGAGCGGCGAAGCCCAAGCACTCTCGGAGCGCCGCACGATGCCGAGCCGCTCCAGCGTAGCGAACTCCGCTTTAGCTACCGCGAGCTTTGTCGGCTCGAGGCGGCATGCCCGGGCGTAGACCAGTGGCCCGGCGGTGGGGATGTGGTGTTCCACCCCGTGCTTGACGGCCCCCGCCGAGAAGGTGGGTCGCGTAAGGGCCGGGAAGCTGGCGAGGAGGCGGGTGAAGTCGTCCGCTGCCGGAAGCATACAAACTAACCTCGCCGGGACAGAACCGCTCAGCAAGCCGCTTGGCGAGCCGCTCGGTGAGCCACTCAGTGAGCCGCTCAACGAGCTGCTCAGCGCGCAAGCAAGCGAGCTGAACATTTCAGCCTGGACGAGACGTCTGTTCTTCACATCTACCAACAACCCGTGTGCACAGAGGAAGTCCGCACCGAGCAGTGCCATGGGGACACTAGCGGTTACGAACGTCCACGTGAAGCGTTGCCTTCCGAACCGCAGGGAGAGGCAGCGCTTCCCGAATGTGCGTATGGGTGTTCCGTTCGCGGCAAGCAATGCGGGGCCCCGGCCCGCGGTGTGCTTGTCGGACGTAGAGGCAAGGATAATGCTCACCTGTGCCCCCGTGTCGCATAGGAAACGGCGCCCGGACAAGGTGTCCGTTATAAAAAGAAGGCTGCCGGAATGGCCGACGCTCAGGGCCGCTGTCGAGCGCCGGCTTTGTAGTTTCCCGACTTGCCGAAGGAGCACGGCGGGCAACAATTCCTGGTCTTGTGGCCAAACCTGGCGTGGAAATGGCACCAGGTTTGCGGCGAAGGCGGAGGCCGCGGTTTTCCCGGTGGTGGTGGGCGTGGAGTGGCGGCGGCCACGCGGCGTGCATCAGCCTTGGGATCCACGAGGTGTGGTGCATCAGCATCAGGGTCAGCCTCTGGATGTGCGACGGCCGCGCCAAAACTCGCCTGCGCGTCCAAAGCCGCGAAGAACCTGTCGGCCTCGGCAGCGAGAGCTCGGGGTTCCGTCGTCACAGAACCGGCCAACGCGAGGCGGACTCGTGCCGGCAGCTGGCGTCGAAATAACGCCCGGAATAGAGCGTTCGGGGTTTCGTCGCCCCTCAACGACAGCATATGGTCCATGCGGACCGACGGTCGCGTGTCACCGAGCTCGGGGAGGTCCAGGAGGCGGTTGGCCCGTGCGTCCACCGTGAGGCCGAACGTGGCGAGGAGGAGACGCTTGATCGCCTCGTACCTGCCGTCGGCCGGTGGGTTCCTCAGGACCGACACGACGCGGGCGGCCGTGCCGGGCCCGAGGGAGGCGACCACGTGGCAGTACCTGGTCTCGTCCACCGTGATGCCTCGAAGTCGGAACTGGGCTTCTGCCTGCAGGAACCAAACTTCGGCTTGCGTCTCCCAGAACTCGAGGAGTTTGATGTGGACCGCGTTGGTTGCCATTGCTGTGACGGGTTCGGGTGGTCAGCGACGGCTGACCAGAACGTCGGAGGGTCACCAATGAAGCGCGGTGCTACGCGCGCTTACTTGTACAACAAGGAGGAAGCGGACAACGCGGTAAGTTCAAGAGTCTTTATTATAAGAGCTCGACTGTAGCACTGGAGCGCTCCGGGCTGCGCGCCCGGTGTATATCCCGCGGCCACGCCTACCCCTTGGGCGTGGCCGCCGCCCACTTGGTGCGCGGAATGATGCCCTCACGCCAGTGAGCTTTCGTGTCCGCCACAGTATTTCATATTGTTTGATTGACCTTTTTCTGATCGGTTTGCAAGCTCCCCTGAGCTGACAGTGTGGCAGTTTAAACTCCTTGCACTAAACCAAAAGTTCAAGCTTCCAAAAACCGCTCGGCCAGTTTGCAGGCCTCGGCCCGGCGGGTTAGGGATTGGACTTGGGGTCGCTGACATTAGTCACCCGAAAACGCACTTAGTCGGGAGTGACGTTTGGGACTCAGGTCCTCATCCTCGACACCCATAATATAACCGTAATGTAACGTAACGTAATATAACAATATCTACTGGCTCCAAAGGCAGACTCACAAGGTGAAGGCAAAGACTAAAACCAAGACTAGACATTCCAATATACAAAGAAATACCAAGAAATAAAACCGACCTACACTCTTGCCTCATATTCATCTTTTGATCTCAAATCCAAATTTATTGAGCAGATAGCAATAATAACAAACTTGACTTCACTGTTTCAATATTTATGGAGGGCACTGTACTCCAAGTCCTGCTTCCTCTTCTCCTCTAAGGACGGGCTCTTTGCTATTAGCTAGTGTATAAATGCCTCGTTTCAAAATACTTTGAGAGGTTATTACATTATGACCATAAATATATAATGATTGAACTGCCTTTAGAGGCCATTTTTTCCCCGCAGAGCAGGTGTTGGCCTTTTTTGGGCACCATGGTCCCCTTTTTGAAGCAATGTTTTATGGCCGGATGCCCTTCCTGCCACCAACCCTGTTAGTCGCCGCTTGTGACACACAGGGAATTACCAGTGAACTGGTATTCAAATTGCCGATCTCAGAAGGATGACAGGCTGAGTCAACCCAGCCCCCGTGGCGTTAATTCAGCGATCGACCGGGATTTGAACCCAGGATCGTCGGATCCCAAGCCGGCACCCAAACCGCTAAACCAACACCAGGCTAAACCATCGTAAAAATGCAAATACACAAAAAAGACATGCTACTGTATATAGGTAAATGATGGCGGTCCATTGGCAATACCTTTGCAACGATGAAGTCGCAGCGGCCATGGTAGAAACGCTGACTGGTGTCATGCCAGCCAACGGCTGGAAGAGCGCACAGAAGGAAAGCCACCAGCCAGACCCCCGTGAGGGTCTGCAAAACCTGCTTCCGAGGTTCGCCCAGGCGGTAGTTCACAGGCCAACGGACCATCCACATTCGGTGGTATGCGAGTGACGTCACCATGAAACACGTCACGAGAGTGAGGGTGTAGAAACTAGAGACAAACACCTGGATAGAAACAGGAAATGAATATAAGTTTAATACATTTCACACAATTTCTCAGCTGTCTGTTTTCTGATGTCCAAATCAGGTATTGTGAAGAAAGTTTAGATTTCCTGTCATGGCGGATTCAGATCGTCGAGGGAATATGCAATAGCAGGTAACATTAGTCTGTGTGCAATGAAACGTCAATTCAAAATAATCTCTGTGATGTTCCACCATATTCACTCTCCTTGGTAGGCCAGCGTTTGTCGGCTCGTGGCCAAAACTAAATCAGAGCACAAGTGTACACTACAAACAATTAGGACTTTTTATTGAAAGGCAAATATTAAATAATAAAACGTCAGAAAAATTATATTTAGTGAGAAGTGACAAAAAATTTATGCCATTGCTATTTTTGAAATAAATAATTAAATACTGTGCGTTCTGAAATTTACATCGGCCACCTCCACTCATTATCGGCTTGTGACTTTGTGGGAGCAGAAGATTCCCTACAAGTGCAAGCCATATCTATGCGCACTCGTCCACACCTCGGACGATGCCTGCGATAGCTCACATTTGAGCAAGTAATCTTCGACTAGTACCCTACTGCAAAGCCGCAATGAGCCGGCGAAGCCAAAGCCCCTTGCCACTATTTTACCCATCACTATGGCATCAGTAGGTTAGGTAGTTGGTAGTAGGTAGGTGTAGTAGGTACCGTACCTCGTTCAAAATGACACCATTTGCATTCTGGATGAGATTAAAATTGATAAAATTTCCTTCTTGATTAATTCGGTGAATTCCGTTTCAACTTCGGATATTTCCGGCCGTGAAAAACTATCCCCTACGGCCGCGAGATTTCTAAAAAATAATTCTTCGTCAATTTTAGAATATTTGACGCCGTTTTCAGCCTCCGAAACGAGGGAAACAGCTTTTTTGAAATATGTTTTCAAATGCTAGAATCTCATTGGTTGCGGTGTTTGGTGACGATTTTCGTTGAAGATAACTAGGCCCGTGCGGGCCCGGGGAACGAGGTTGGTCTTAAAGTATTTTAATTACAAATTAGAGGTGCATAAGATTGTGAATCAAAAAAAGACGGGTGAAACAAACTCCTATTGAACTTTATCGCAATTTTTTTATGCATACTTCCGCATCCGCAAGATGGGGCATTGAGTGATTTGGTTTTTGAAATATTTTTTCAAATGCTCGAATTTCATTGGTTCCGGTGTTTGGTGACGATTTTTGTTGAAGATAACCAGGGCCAGTGTGGGCCCGGGGAACGAGGTTGGTCTTAAAGTATTTTAATTACAAATTAGAGGTGCATAAGATTGTGAATCAAAAAAAGACGGGTGAAACAAACTCCTATTGAACTTTTTTCAATTTGTTATGCATACTCCCGCATCCGCAAGATGGCGGCCTCCTTGAGCGATTTGGTACGTCAAAGCTTCGAAATTCTCAAGGGATCCAGCAAAATCTGGCTTTTCAACATAATATGTACGCGTTCATTCACAACACCGGCTTCGCCGGCTACTATATAAGAGAGATGTTGGTCTGTGTGTCTGTTTGTGTGTCTGTCTGTCTGTGTGTCGCCATTTTTATCAGAGATGGCTGAACGGATCTTCTTCTTCCTGATCAGCATCACACTTAACTCAGAAACGTGAGCCACATTCACCTACCAGCATATATATGAACCCCCTTCCTCTCCTGCCTCCCCTCCTTCTCCCCTTCCCCTCCTCACCCCTCTCCTTCCACCTTCCCCCCTCCCCCTCCCTCCTCTTCCCCCCTTTGACCCCCACCCCCTCCCCTTCCCCCCACCTCCCCTCCCATTTAGTGAGAAGTGACAAAAAATTTATGTGATAAATTTCCCTCCCCCCCTCCCACCCACCAGCATATATAAGAATCCCCTTCCCTCCCTCCCCTCCCCCTCCCTTCCCTCCTCTACCCCCTTTCACCCCCGCCCCCTCCCCTTCCCCCTCCCCTCCCACCCCCTCCCCTTCCCCCCCTCCCCTCCCACCCCTCCCCTTCCCCCCCTCCCCTCCCCTCCCATCCCTCCCGTCCTCCCCTACCCCTCCTCCCCCGCCCGGCAATGCCGGGTACTTCTGCTAGTATCTTATATCGCTGAGGGTGGTATTGCAATGCCAAGTTTGGAGAAAAATATTGAGTGCAATTCCCAGTTGGAGTCAAAACTCAATAAAGGGTATGGTTCATCCGTCCACCTGATAATACACATCCAGTAACGACGAATTGGGTTTGCAGCTCTCAGGTACTATTGCCCATGACTCCGCTAGGCACCATCACTGGAAGCGCAGGTGGAAGATACTTCTGTCGTAAGCAGCATGTGGCTGCGTGCATAACATTATTTGCTGGGGTGAGCTGGATGCCTTATCCTGCCTGTGATACACCAGGAGAACAGTTAATATCTGGGCAGAGATTCCATCTTAGTCCGCAGACAGGTCAGAGGCGAGTGTGCGTACACCTCTAGGCCATCCTACCCAGAACTCCTTCAGCCTTGCCCATTCATCCAACTCTTCAATTATTTAACAAATTAATTAAATCTTAAATCAATTAATGAATTAAATCATTAATTCAAATTAATTAATGAATTAATGAAATTAATTAACAAATTAATTAATCAATTATTTCAATTCAATTATTTAACTAATCATTTAATTATACAATATTATCAAGCCTTTAATTTCAACAGAAAACTGTGAAACATCCAGCAAACCCACAAGTTGACCAACAAAACTGCCACCCACTCCGAAATCCCTGCTGAGACATCCAATCTATTCGATTAATGCATTTGACCATAACACTTTAAATTCAACAAACCGAATAGAAACTTTTAACTTCTTATCATATCCTCTTCCCTTTATAAGGGGTGAGGTCCGATGGCACCAAACTCAAGCCACGAGGCACCAAACCAAACTGGCACCAAACACCAAACCAAATGGCACCAAACCAAACTGGCACCAAACACCAAACCAAACTGGCACCAAACACCAAACCAAATGGCACCAAACTCAAACTCAAGACCACGAACCTCCACTTCCATCTGTCCTCAGCCAACTGTCACCACTCTCCAAACTACCCCCACATTATCGATATCCCTCCTCACACAATCCTCCCATTTCAACCATGATCTACCTCTTTTTCTCCTAACTGCGTTCCTCAACCTATCCGCTTTCTTTTCCATTCTTTCTTCCCCCATCCACACCAAATGTCTAGCCCATCTCAGCCGATATTTCACCAATCTCCCCATCAAGCCCATCTGAACACCAATCTCCTCCCTCAGTTCATCCATTCTCCTTCTACCCACCCTCTTCACTCCCGCAATCCTCCTCATCCAGTTGTTCTCACAAACCTGCAGCCTCTATTGTTGTGTCTCTCTGTTAGTGTCTCCATCTCCAGACCGTAAACGTAAGCTGGTGTTACACACCACATCAGAACGTTTCCTTTCAATTTATGGTGAAAATAAAATTAATTATCCACAAAACTACCATCTTAACATGTTCCAAGATGCCCAGCTATTGTGTTTAAGGTGAAACTTTATGGAGCATCAAAAAGATTTCACCAAAAGATGAGCAAATCATACCATTTATATTGCTTCAACTGGCGATCTTCTCCATAGGCGTAGCTTGAATTCTCTATTTGGGGGGGCAAGGGCTTAATATTAATAATGGGTAGCTCGGTCTGACTTCCAAAATTACCCTTTGTTAGTGTAGTTATGTGAAATCACAAATACAGTTTACGTTCATTATTGTTACTCACGTTTAAATACGGGATGTTTTTATCTTAATTGTAAACAACTGAAGAAAATAAAGGTGGGGGCATTGCCCTCCCCGCCGCCCTCCAAACTCCGCCGGTGTGTGGGAAAGACAGAGAGGGTTATGTGACGGACAGAGACCTTTGACGCCGAAGTCTAATCAGTTCATCTTTGCCTTATAATATATACTTTTATGTTCATGGTGGGGGCAGGGAAGGGGGGAATTAGGGGGGGGGGGTCGAGTTTACCTTTGAATAGATACAACTGTATAGAGTAGCATGGTCCATGTGCACGAGTAGGAAGCAATTTCGAAGTAAGGAAATAGGGACCTGTCATCTTAAGGATTGTGTTTGTAATACATAGAGAGGGCCCAAAGTTATTTAACCGTGTGTAAAACCTTCCTGTAACCATATGTCGGGTGCATCGGGAGGGGAAGGGAAGGGGAAAAGGAGGATAGGGGGAGGATAGGTGGGAAGGGAGAGGGGAGGGGGAGGAGAGGGTAGGAGAGGAGATAGGGAGAGAGAGGGGAGGGGAGGGGAAGGTGGGTGTGAGGGAGGAACAGGGTGAGGGGGAGGTGAGGGATGGGGGAGGGAAGGTGGAGAGGAGGTAGGGAGGGAGAGGGGAAAGGGAGGGAAGAATGAAGAAGGGAGGGGAAAGAGGTGGGAGAGAGAGAAAGAGAGGGGAGCGAAAAAGGAGGGGTGGGGGGGGGGGGGGAAACAAAGCCTCACCACATGTCACTATACTGTACACTCCGGGAGGGAGCGGTGGTGCGAGGAGGGGAGTAGGAACAAGAGAAAGCGATAGGGAGGGGGAGCGACAGATCGGGGAGTGGGAGAGACGTATAAAAAAACACGGTTTTGATTCCAACCCATTTTCCGTCACCTTCAACTTGCCATGTATCCATTGTTAATCCAACATGTGTAAACTCCATGGGGCCGGCACCGCAGGTCTCTCTCAAAATACCTCCTGTCGCTAGCAAATTCCACCCGTCGCTTCACTGTATATGGAGGAGGGATCTTCTTTGTCTTCTTTATAAGTTTTATGACGTTTTCAGTGGTGAGGCTTTCAGGGTCCCCACGCATTTCTTATGTAAGAATTCCCGGTTTTTTCCAGGATAAAATGTTCATTTTTGAAGGTTACCTTTTTCTACAGAAAATACAGTAAATAAGTTATTACCATCAATTTTCCAATATTGTACCAATGAGTATCGAGCTTGTGCTACATTAGCCTCATACAGAGAAGCTGTTGCCCAAGGCAAAGACGGCGACCTACCGACCGACATCTTCGTGCAAGGTCCCCAAGCATCCCAGTCACATGAGGTGATTGCTGTAGATCTACCTAAAGTCTGTATTGGAGAGTAAGCAGGTCATGCAATTGTTGTCATGCAATGTTGGCAACTCTGTATATATAGATACTTGTAATGTTTGCTGATAAATAAATAGAGCTGAGTGCCCGATGCAAAAATCACACCATTGTTAAAGTACAAATTTGATTTAACTTTACAATCGACCCCACCTTGCACAGACCCTCGTTCCACTGGTATGAGGCCGAGGCCCGCTTGCGAAGCTGAAGTACAGCATACATCGCAATAGGCAGAGCTGTATTGAGGGCGTGTGCTCCACCCAGGGCACACATTAACAGCTCCAGAGGTTTCCACTTGGATTGGCGAGCGGTGAGTGCCAACACGGCCCACGTGTTCGCTCCCGCAGCCACCAGAGCACATATGAGCCACGGCAAGGGCTGTCCGGCAAAGGGTCCTCCTCGCTCCTCTGCCAGGGTCTGCATGGTGTCCGCCCCTGCGGTTGGCTCAACGCGGGTGTGGTGTCTTCAACATTGCCTACAGGAAACGGGGAAGGATCAGAAATGATTTGTTTTGAAGTCTTCGATGTATTAACCCAATCCTCACCACAAGCTTCCTTTACCTTAGCATCCACATCCCTTTGTCAATCGCTGCAATCTCAAGGCAGGGGATTTAGACAGTGTAATGCTAATCAATGGCCGACTCCTTTTGAAAGATATCATGACATCTTCAACATCTACATTCTAACTGGAGGCCAACATGCTGTAAATGCAGAACCCCATGCAGCACTGTGGTGGGATGCAGTTCAATGGGATTAGACTCTAAAAGAAAACGGATCCAGGATTAGATAGCTCAGAAGATAGAATGCCATCAACTGTGTTACCTTCGGTCATGACCATTATGAACTGGGTTCGACTGCCTAGCTTCTGAGATCAGAAGGGATCAGGTGCATTAAGCCAAAAAGTTATTTCTTAAACGAATGTCAATACAATTGTGGAAGGCGAACTTTTGGCATCTCACTATAATTCACCAAATGTCTGTCCGTCTGTCTGTCTGTGGCCCAGGTACCGCAAAACGGCTAAACCGATCGCAACGAAATTTTGCATGGGTTATCCTGGGAACCCCTGGAGTAAAATAGGCTATATTGTTTTCCCAGTTTTGCAATTTTTGATGCAATAATATTTACCGATATGAACAGTGATGTGGCTTTTATTGAAATTCTACAAATACGGTTTCGATTTTGATGATTTGCGTGTGATATGATTTAACGGATGTTTGTATGGATCGTTTAAAATAAAAAAAGCCTTCAATTTCTGATATTTTGCCTTTTCATTTGGGCCTCCCAATTGAAGCCTAGTACGGCGGGTATCGTTGCTAGTTTGCTTAATTCATCAAACTGACATAGTGTAGCAGCATAGCAAACCTGTTGTGCATTTTGTGATACAAGCACCAAATTTGGCACAAATGTACATTAATATGTTGCGAACATTTTCAGATATTGGGCCACTTGAAATTCCGTAATTTTTTTTTTCAAATTTTTTCAAATTTCGTAATTCCAAATTTTTCGGGTGACACCGTCACAATTTCGGTCTTCGAGGCCGGCCGATATAGTGGGGCGGCTTAGCCCAAATATTCAAAAGAATTGTGCATTTTGTGATACAAGCACCAAATTTGGCACAAATGTACATTAATATGTTGCGAACATTGTGTGGTCAGCAATGAAGACGAGAGTCTGAATTACATGTATGCAAAAGACCTTGTGAACCAGTGAAGCAAATACACGGGTAAGCATGAATTAAATCTAGGGCATGATATAATTTCCATGATGTTTACCTCTACACTCAATGGTGGAAGGAGGTAATGTTTTTGATCCCAGCTTGTCTGTATGTCTGTTTGTCTGTTAGTCCACAAAATTCCAGACAAAGCTTGTAGTAGTGGTAGTTGTAGTGGTAGTGGTGATAACAGAAATTGTTATATAGAACTGAACTTATATTATTATTATATGCAAAAAATAACTTCATTTCTATATGCCCTGCAGTGGACAGGTTAATTGGTTTATGCACTGAAGGGGTCACCCTGGTGTGCACTGCTGTGTTCTGCCTCACTGAGTTGTTCAGGTATGATGTACTCAGCACAAGCTTCCGGTCGGCCCGGAGGTGGGGGTGCGGGGCCTGTCACGGAACGTCAAAACAAACGGCCTGCCGGGGCCGCCCAAAAGTCGGGCGTGAGGGGCGCGTCCACTAATGGAACGCCTCTCGCTTCCCAGATCGAGGGCCACGTGGTCAGGAGAACCTCGTCCCTTCCGGTCACACTTTGCCTATCGGCCGGCCTCGAAGACCGAAATTGTGACGGTGTCACCCGAAAAATTTGAAATTACGAAATTTGAAAAAATTTGAAAAAAAAAATTACGGAATTTCAAGTGGCCCAATATCTGAAAATGTTCGCAACATATTAATGTACATTTGTGCCAAATTTGGTGCTTGTATCACAAAATGCACAATTCTTTTGAATATTTGGGCTAAGCCGCCCCACTAACAGTGGAATTAGATTGATTGAAAGAAGCATGCTGATTCTGCAGTAAAGGCAGGTTGAACATGATCTTCCACACCACTCTGCTCTTTATTGTGCAAATCGAACAGACCTTCAGAGGTCATTCACAAGACAGGTTCCAAACTTGCATCCGGCTCGTGTATTGAGCTATTTAGCTTGTGTGGCATTTGTTGCAAGATGGCTGCAACACGACCGCAAGGCGATTACCAACAAACAAGCACAAAGAGCTTTCAAATGTCCCTTTTGTTCCCCTTCAATGTGTAAGAGTCACGAAGGAGTTTGTACATATTTTCGAGGGACAAAAGAACATTAGGAGGCAGTGAATCAACTTAGAACTTTTTATATTAATAGCCATGGGACATTAGTAGATAGCTACGTAATATTAGCATTCAAAGTTGGAGGATCATGGAGAAGCTGAATGATGGAGTAAGAGTTCAACACACAAACAATGGTGGAGCAGATGAGAACAGAAACACAACACAGGTAAGAAATGAACAGATAGACAGCAGTGTGTAGGGATGTTGGGACAGGATTGCAATGAGAAACAAGAAAGAGCAATCAGAGATTGCAGACCCTCGCCAGGACGTGTTTTTAATGTTTTTTTTAAAGGCTTTTGTGTTAAAAAAATATGGCGCCCGAACCACATGACCAATGACATCATAATTTTTTTTCCTCTACCAATTTATCCCTAGATGACGCTCAACAAATTTCATCTTGATCGGATGAAGTTTTGTACTTGTCGAATTATGACATCATCATTGACATATGTTATTCACCATGGATAGTTCTTTACAATGAGCCATGTCTCAACTCTTTCTATGCAGCGTTTTCGGAGACATAGAGGTGCAAAGTTTTTCGTTTTTTACAAGATGGCGCCCATACCACGTGACTTATGACGTCATAATGTTGCAGACAAACAGTTGCAGAGAAAATCATATTTATTCTGTGTGAACAAACAAACAAACATATGAAAATTGAGGATTCTAGAAACTTGGCCTTTGTTGACCTTTTGGCCTATGTTAACCTAAACATACATGGTAGTTGGATTCAGTGATCTGGTATGCAAATCCTCTTAATATTTCAAGTCAATCAGATGAAAATTGAGCATTTTAGAAAATTGGCCTATATTGACCTTTTTTTTGGCCTATGATGACCTCAAAAATAGTTGGGGGTTGACCTCAGTGACCAGATATGCAAATCCTCTTGAAATTTCAAGTTAATTGGATGAAAATTGAGGATTTTAGAAATTTGACAAAGTTGGTGACATTTGGCCTATGTTGACCTATTAACCTTCTGACCCCCAAAACAATTGGCTTCTTGCTTATGACCAACTCTACCATTTGGTGAAGTTTGGTGATGATCGGTTGAAAATTGTGACCTGTGGGCGACTGACATACAGACAAACAGACAGAATAACGCATAAGACCAACCAATATAGTTGAAAAATCTTCGATTTTCGCAAGTAACAAACAGACAAACAAATGGACTCAAATGCAATACCCTCTCCTCTGGCGAGGGTGGAGGAACAATACCCTCTCAATAGAGAAAAATGTGGAGGAAGAAGAGCAAGCAGAAACAAGAAAGAGCAATCAGAGATTGCAGACCCTCGCCAGGACGTGTCTGTGTGGTGTATTTTGTGTGGTGTTTATTAGCTGCTGTATTTGTGTGGTTTATTGACAATGTAGATTTATGTTCAATCCAATATGGCTGCCGAACCACGTGACTGATGACGTCATTAATTTCATTCTCCCATACAATTTTGGTGCAGACCATGCTCAATAAATTTCAAATTGATGGAATCAAGCGTTCTTCATGTCTAATTATGACGTCATAATGAAGGCACCAATGACATCATCATGATAAATACATGTTGTTCCCCATGGGAAGTACTCGACAAGGAGATATGTTTCAGTTTTTTCCATGGAGCGGTTTCAGAAATACAGAGGTGCAAAGTGTTTTGGTTTTTCCAAGATGGCACCCATGCCACATGACCTATGACGTCATAATCACTAAAAAATATACAGGAGGAGGAACTCCTATAGTGAAAATGTATTGTCAATCGGCAGAGTCAAGCGTACTCACATTCTGTGCGGACAAACAAACGAACAAAGGGAGCCAAAGCAATTACCCGCTCCTCTGGCGAGAGTTAAAATATGAGTGGAGAGGAAATGCAGAGAAACACAGTGTAGGAAGACAAAGCTTCAGGTGAATTGGAGGAAAGCCAGTAAGAGATGGGAATGAAGGATAAGCTGCCATCTTTGAGGGAAGAGCATCAATGGAAAAGCTCAAGGAAGTCCTACACGTGTGAGAAGGGGAGAAATGAAGAATGGAGGTGAACAGTAAGTTAGACAAGGTTTAATGAGGAAGTCAAGACTCGTAGAAGAGCAGGACGCAACATAACAAAAGGAACAACAGAAGGAGAAGTGGAAGGGAGAAATGCCAACAGCAGGACCGAGGGAGAAAATAGATGGAGATGGACAAAAAAGGGATGCAGGTAATGATGGTAGGTATGGGAGGATGCAAGGGGTGGACATGATGGATACAGAAGCCAAATTTAGGGGGTTGGAGGTGCACGGGTGTAGAAAAGTTCATGGTTTTGGAGTGGGGATGAATCGAGATGGTGGTGAACAGCTGTCTTGAAGACCTTGAGGGAAGAATGAGATTGAAGAGAATGTGAAAGTTGGTTCCACAGCAGCAGAAAAGAGGAACAAATGAGTGGAGGTGAACAGTTGTTCTGGATTTCGGCACTTTCACTCGGAGGGTGTTTCTGGTGGGTGGGACAGAGCACGGGGAGGGCAGTGGGTACAAGACCAGATAGGAGGCGGAAGAAGACGTAGATACCAACGACTTGTCGGCGATGGTGTAGTGATACGCCAATAGACTCATCTTCATCGTAGGAGATTCTGATGATCTTGCAGGCCTTGGTTTCCATGGTGTCAAGTTGAGCAAGGTGTGAGGCAAGTGCGCCAGCCCAGAGGGGAGAAGTACTCCATCAAGCTGCCGAAGAAAGCCTTGCAGGTGGATAGAAGCTCAGATTTGCCAAGGAAGGAATTTACTTGACGGAGGTTGCCCAGTTGGCGGCTGGCTTTGGAGGCCAACTTTGAAATTCCGCTTGCCCAAGAAAGATGACAGCTGACAGTGAGACCCACGAGTATGAGTGACTGAACTTTTTCGAGAGGGTTGTTAAGAAAGTTGATGGGAGGGTTTGCGGTACAGTCCTTTCGGAGAGAGGTAGGGAGTATGTGGGATTTCTCAAGGTTAAAAGACGTATTTCAACAGTTTGATTTTGTCAAGGCCTGAAAAGAGGGAAGAGGCTGCTTCCTGTCTGTCTGAGGATGAAGAATGTCACGGCAGAGAGTGGAGTCATCAAAAAAGAAGGATGGTGCAAGCTGAGCCTTTTGTCAATGGAGGACAAGACTAAAAAGATTTGTGCTGCAGGATGACTTGGTGGAACTTCAGATGAATGGAGGGCTGGAAGTGCAGGGCAAGAGGTGGAGCAAAACCACATTGGAGATTGTAGGAATCTGCTGGACCACCAATTTGTTTATGGTGAGAGAAGAACAGGCCCTGAGCCTTGTCGCGTATCACATATATTACCATCAAGACATTTGGGGAGAATGAGCAATCTCATGATACCCTCAACGTCACCTATAAACCATAATTTTATGCTTTCAGTTTGATTGGTGCTTAGCAAGTAGGCAATTGCATCACAAAGTATGTCATCGCTCAGATGCATGTTGAGCTGTGTCTTGTCGGCTGGCATTATCTATGCATGTTAAAGATATCACGGTGTATTTTGTAAAGAGTACATGAGTTTTCACCGGCACCTTGAAAAACGCCAAATTCCTGCTGCCTTCAGTCAACCGTCAAGCCTGGCCAGCATGTTCGTGAAAGACTTGAGCCAATAACGATAACAGCCCAGCTGAGATCACAAGAAGGTGGGAATTGGTCATCCTGGTGTTTCCACAGACAGGGTGATTCATCAAGACATGGTAACATTTTAAAACTCCTCAAATAAGGCAAAATGTGGAACGGGGCCCCAGACTGGTGTACATGTAGTGAGATCTGGTGAAGTTTCGATGTGGAGAAGAACATCTCCATTTTGCATGTGTCTTTTGTATTCTGAGTCTAGAAACCTCTGCACAGAGTTGTTTCTTACATTCATGATTACAAGTATTGGCATTTATTCATGATTTAACTCCCCTCAAGTCCTACTACCAAGCTCAAGTTGAGAACCTCCCTCCCATTGCCTCCTCAAGTCCCACTACCAAAAGTAAAATATAAGTCGCGAACACCACCTTTCCCTCCCCACTTCCCTTCTCCCATCTTCGCCTCCCCCCCCCCCCCCCTCCTTGCTCCAATCCGCCTCCTTGCTCCCCCATCTCTTGGTATTCCCATCAGCAAAGCAATGGGTGGTATTTTGAGAGAGACCATTGGTGCGGCCCCACGGTGGTCACCCACGTCTTTTTACAACGTGGCAGTGTCTTTTGTGTCTTTTGTATTCTGAGTCTAGAAACCTCTGCACAGAGTTGTTACAACGTGGCAGTGTCTTTTGTGTCTTTTGTATTCTGAGTCTAGAAACCTCTGCACAGAGTTGTTTCTTACATTCATGATTACAAGTATTGGCATTTATTCATGATTTAACTCCCCTCAAGTCCTACTACCAAGCTCAAGTTGAGAACCTCCCTCCCATTGCCTCCTCAAGTCCCACTACCAAAAGTAAAATATAAGTCGCGAACACCACCTTTCCCTCCCCACTTCCCTTCTCCCATCTTCGCCTCCCCCCCCCCCCTCCTTGCTCCAATCCGCCTCCTTGCTCCCCCATCTCTTGGTATTCCCATCAGCAAAGCAATGGGTGGTATTTTGAGAGAGACCATTGGTGCGGCCCCACGGTGGTCACCCACGTCTTTTTACAACGTGGCAGTGCCGATTGAGCGATGTGCTATTACATACAAAGTTCAGTCCCCTGCGCTATGCACAGTGTTAATTCACGGGCAAAAGTACCTGTAGGTGGCATGCATGCACATGTCACTTTGCTAAACACAACCAAAAAGATATCCTATTCACCTTTATAATAACTGATCGATAGATCAAAGTACAAAGTTCAGGTTCCACACGCCTGTGGTGCGGCCCCGCAGAGTCGTGCGGTACCTCAGTGCCATCCGGTCTGCCCGCTGAAAATGTTGTGAATTTTTTTTAACACGAGATCGCATTGTTTCACCTTATTGTGATGAGATCTGCTTTCATTATATTCTGAATTTATCTGATCTTATCTGCTCCCCACTCTTCTCTCTCCCCTCTCTCTCCCCCGTCCCCTCTCCCTCTCCTACCTCCTCCCACCCCCCCCCCATCCCCTCTCCCACTCCTACCTCTCTCACTTCCCCCACCTCTCTCTCCCCCATCCCATCTCCCACTCCGAACTCTCTCACTTCCCCCACCTCTCGATCCCCCCGTCCCCTCTCCCTCTCTCTCTCCTACCTCTCTCACTTCCCCCACCTCTCGATCCCCCCGTCCCCTCTCCCTCTCCTACCTCTCTCACTTCCCCCACATCTCTCTCCCCTGTGTCTCCTCCGTCCCCTCTCCCTCTCCTACCTCTCTCACTTCCCCCACATCGCTCTCCCCTCTATCACCTCCGTCCCCACTCCCTCTCCTACCTCTGTCACTTCCCCCACCTCTTGATCCCCCCCCCCCCCCGTTCCCTGTCCCTCTCCTACCTCTCTCACTTCCCCCACATCTCTTTCCCCTCCATCTCCTCCGTCCCCTCTCCCTCTCCCTCTCCCACCTCTCTCACTTCCCCCACATCTCTCCCCCCCATCCCCTCCCCCTCTCCTACCCCTCTCACTTCCCCCACCTCTCTCCCCTCTCTCTCCCCCATCCCCTCTCCCTCTCCTACCTCTCTCACTTCCCCCACATCTCTTTCCCCTCCCTCTCCTCCTTCCCCTCTCCCTCTCCTACCTCTCTCACTTCCCCATCCCCTGTCCCTCTCCTACCTCTCTCTCTTCCCCTCGCCACTCTCTCTCCCTCTCTCTCTCTCTGTCTCCCCCGTCCCCTCTCCATCTCCTACCTCTTTCACTTCCCCCACCTCTCGATCCCCCGTCCCCTCTCCCTCTCTCACTTCCCCCACATCGCGATCCCCCCATCCCCTCTCCCTCTCCTTCCTCTCTCACTTCCCCCACATCTCTCTCCCCCTCTCTCCTCCGTCCCCTCTCCCTCTCCTACGTCTGTCACTTCCCCCACATCTCTCTCCCCTCTCTCTCCTCTGTGTCCTCTCCCTCTCCTACCTCTCTCACTTCCCCCACCTCTTGATCCCCCCCCCCCCATCCCCTCTCCTCTCCTTCTCCTACCTCCCCCACATCTCTTTTCCCTCCCTCTCCTCCATCCCCTCTCCCTGTACTACCTCTCTCACTTCCCCCACATCTCTCTCCACCCTCCCCGTCCCCTCCCCCCTCTCCTACCCCTCTCACTTCCCCCACCTCTCTCTCCCCTCCCTCTCTCCCCCATCCCCTCTCCCTCACCTACCTCTCTCACTTCCCCCACCTCTCTCTCTCCCTCTCTCTCTCTCCCACATCCCCTCTTCCTCTCCTACCTCTCTCTCTTCTCCTCACCACTCTCTCTCCCTCTCTCTCTGTCTCCCCCGTCCCCTCTCACTCTTCGACCTCTCTCTCTCTTCCCGCAACTCTCTCTCCCTCTCTCTTCCCCCCACTCTCTCTCTCAGTGAAGCGACGGACGGGTGCGATTTGCTGCTAATAAATATAGAAGGAAACTAGAATCCGGGCACTCGGTAGAGCGCATACCTTCGCCGCAGCTACTGTTCTGTACTTGGCATGGGAGTGTATGCGTTGTTGCTAATAAACCTGCATTCAATTGATACATTCTTGTTTAGAAATGATCGCGGGAGATTGCGTTATAGTGATGACGTCCTGGATGGACATCTTCTTCTTCAGTCGCGCATAACTTTGAGTGAAATACGATCGAGTTAAAAATAGTCAGAATTTGAGCAAATCTGTTTCATTCGTTTGTTAATATGCCTCATCTATTGTCAAATCTGCAATTATAATTTTTTTTGAGGTTGAAATGATCGCGGGAGATCGCGTTATAGTGATGACGTCCTGGATGGACATCTTCTTCTTCAGTCGCTCATAACTTTGAGTGAAATACGATCGAGTTAAAAATAGTCAGAATTTGAGCAAATCTGTTTCATTCGTTTGTTAATATGCCTCATCTATTGTCAAATCTGCAATTATAATTTTTTTTGAGGTTGAAATGATCGCGGGAGATCGCGTTATAGTGATGACGTCCTGGAAGGACATCTTCTTCTTCAGTCGCTCATAACTTTGAGTGAAATACGATCGAGTTAAAAATAGTCAGAATTTGAGCAAATCTGTTTCCCAAAATCTAATCAAATGTGTCCCGTATAATAACCAATCATCCCACCAAATTTCATGCAATTCGGTTGAATACTTTTTGAGTTATGCGATTAACATACACACACACAGACATACAAATAAATACACAGCGATCAAAACATAACCTTCCGCTTTTGCGAAGGTAATTATTAAAATCTCCTTTCCCGTTCTACGTGTAAACAATTTAAACAGAAGCTGAGGTTAGTCACTCGTCTCATGTACATATATTCAAGTCGGTACACTAGATAAAGGAAGTAAATTTAACATAAATGTATTTTAGTTGGGAACAAAACAAAAACATCCACTGTATGAAGTTGACAGGCAAAAACTTGAGGAGCTAAACAGCTTTTCAGAACATATATTGCAATAAATGATGCCAGTGTCTTAATTCCCTGATAGCTTGTACCGGTACTCCACATCTTATAAGTAAATGTGAGAATTGGCACAAGTTGAAGTAATAATATGGTGACATTGGACCCTGACTTGAGACTGGGCCGATCTCTCACAGTTACTTTTTCATACAAGGTCCAAGGCTCATAGTATAGCTGCCACTGACGCAAACATGGACATGCTGATGAGACAAACACTTAACACAACCACTGAACTTATGGAGAAATGACGTCACTTCCGGGAGACTCTGGGCAGCAGTGACGTCACAACAATGGCGCCACTTGTCTCTCCGCACTCGGCAGGGCATTTCCTCAGGAGGCATGTCCTCCACCCCATGGATGCCAACCTATGGGGATTGTCAGTGCTCTATCCTTTGCTCATACCTTCACAGGTATGACATCATGAACCACGACGTCCCTTGAAATGGATGTTAAGCTGGGTGTGTTGTCTGCCCGCATGGATTAGCTGTTGAGGCGTTAAAGATCCTACCAGATCTTTTCGAAAACAGTAGGTGAGTTATCGTCTGCTGGTTCGTCCTTCAATCATGATGATACTTGCAAAACAACCAATGGTTGTTTGATTGCGCTATGTTTTTAAGCGCTGAGCAAGTAAGCAGTATAGAACCACCTTTGGAGGCCATTTTTCCCTGCAGAGCTGGGGTTGGCCTTTTTGAGCACCGTGGTCCCCTTTTTGAAGCAATGTTTTACGGCTGGATGCCCTTTTTTTGAAGCAATGTTTTACGGCCGGATGCCCTTCCTGCCACCAACCCTGTTAGTCGCCTCTTGCTCAATATGTGAGCTGGTACTCAATTTGCAGACCTCCGAAGGATGACAGGCTGAGTCAACCCCCCTGGCGTTAATTCAGCGATCAACCAGGATTCGAACGCAGGATCCTAGGATCCCAAACCGGCACCCTAACCGCTAAGCCAACACCAGCCTATCGAGCAAGTAAGCAGTATGTACCATTTATAAAGTCTTTTCTATGACTCGGCCGAGTTTGAACCACCGACCTCCCACACTCGTTGTGGACACTCGAACCATCTGGTTACTTAGATGGAAAACCAGGCTGTGCCAGAACTTTGGTTTGAAAAGCCTCAAAACGGATGACATTATAATATGGCACCGAGCCAGGAATTCAAATTCCCCCTCACATTCCTGACAGTTGCTGCACAAGGAAATACTAATTACATCCATTATGTACAAAGACTCAAATGTGTGCATCCAATCAAACGCTCCATGTTTACTGAAGAAGGTGGGTCTATTAATTGTGTTGCAGACACCGCATTTCTTTCCTATGAGTCAAGGCTCGGATGATAAAACAGAAATTGCATGATGAACCAGACAGTCCCAAGTGTTTTTTAATCACCCAAAACAAAGTATGATACTTTAGAAAGTTATTTGATCCATAAACACATTTTATAACTTAAAAACTGAAACAAAGGGGAAGTGAAGCAGCAGATTGGTGGTATCAAACCTCAGGCTGGAACTCATTCTAATTTTCTTAATTAGCCGAAGGACACCAAATATGTCATTCGCGTTTAAATGATAATAAAATTGGTAATTGCTTGGATCACTCCTTTTTCCATTCACTACTGGATATTCTAAACTCTAAAAGATATAGGTATGCCAACTCACAATAGACTTTAAACCTTGGGCTAAAAATGGTGAAAGTGTTGGGAGGGATGGGGCCGATGGTGGAGCCATATTTGAGCTGCTTTTTAATGCACCGTGTTCCAGGATTAAGCGTCCCCACCTGGCCTCGCCCGATACAAGAGGCTTTACTCATGTGAAATATTATAATCCTACCATGCTTGACCATGTTGACGCAGAATCTTTAAATAAAACAACATGAACCAGATTGAAGGAAGTGTTGCACCACATTCTTACTTTTTCATATCCACTTAGATTTTCCTTTTGCTGTAATTAAAATACAAAATTGCTATTCGAAAATCAATCAGATGCAGCGTACAAGCATGAAATTAGGTAAACAAAAATTTAACGCTGAAGCAATAAAATTTGCCCTTGTTAAGTGTTATCCTCAATCATAAAAATAAATCATGCATTGCTCTGAAATGCTAATACAAAAAAAAATTAAAAATAGAAAGGAATGTGAAAATGCAAAGCCCATCCGCGTCTGTTTGTATTCAGTAGTCTTCTTCTTCTTCTTCTGTATGCTCAAAATAACAAAAACAGTTTAAATAAAATACAAAATGAAAATTGATGATTTTATGCACTTGACCTTTGAGTTTTTGATCTAAAAAGGCAATTGACTCCTACCTTTTGATTAGTGGACAAATTCAGTGACCCGATATGCAAATTCCTGAAATTTCAGGTCAATCGGGTGAAAATTTATGATTTTACGCAACCTTGACCTTTGACCTTTTGATCTAAAAAAACAACCAGCCTGTTGCTTTTTATTGGTGAACCAACTCAGTGACCCAATATGCAAATTCTCAAAATTTCAGGTCAATCGGATGAAAATTGACAATTTTATATGATGTTGACCTTTGACCTTTTAATTATGAATGTGCCTTCTCCATATTATCATAATAAAGCTTTGGTAAAAATTTGATAACAAAACTCAAATGGTAAATTGAAATTTCAGGTCAATTTGATGAAAATTGATGATTTTAGGTGATGACCTTTAACCTTTTAACCAAATTATTAATTTGCCTTCTCCATATTATCATAATAAAACTTTGGTAAAAATTTGATAACAAAACTCAAATGGTAAATTGAAATTTCAGGTCAATTTGATGAAAATTGATGATTTTAGGTGATGACCTTTAACCTTTTGACCTTTTAACCAAATTATTAATTTGCCTTCTCCATATTCTCCTATTAAAGCTTTGTTGAAAATTTGATGACAAAACTCAAATGGTAAATTGAAATTTCAGGTCAATTGGATGAAAATTGATGATTTTAGGTGATGACCTTTAACCTTTTAACCAAATTATTAATTTGCCTTCTCCATATTCTCCTAATGAAGCTTTGTTGAAAATTTGATAACAAAACTCAAATGGTAAATTGAAATTTCAGGTCAATCGGATGAAAATTGATGATTTTAGGTGATGACCTTTAACCTTTTAACCAAATTATTAATTTGCCTTCTCCATATTCTCCTAATGAAGCTTTGTTGAAAATTTGATGACAAAACTCAAATGGTAAATTGAAATCTCAGGTCAATTGGATGAAAATTTATTAATTTACATGACACTGACCTTTGACCTTTTGACAAAATTATTAATTTGCCTTCATATTATCATAATAAAGCTGTGATGAAAATTTCATGACAAAACTCAAATGGTAAAAAAGTTACGGCCCGGAGAGACACAGACAGACACACAGACAGACAGAAGTGATTACAATACCCGTCTTCTTCTGCGCAGGTCAAGTCTAATAACAAATGCAAACGCTTTGGTGACAAATCATGTCATGATTTTGCCAATTCAAGCTTCACTCAATAATATTTGGAGGGAAGAATGAAGAACTTGTGTTGCTGGTGAAGGTCAGTATCGTTGATCTTTGCTGGCAGACAGGTAGAACAGTGGATGAAACCAATGGGCATTGATCGAGGCATCGTAACTGCAATGGGGAACAAGGAGAAGCTGTCGTTTCGGGCATTAACCCTTCGTCGGACCAATAAAGTTGTGATGAACATGAACCAGCCTCTTTTGCTCCGACGAAAGGTTAACGCCCGAAACCTTGGCCTCCCATTACTTTACATGGCGGTTAGCACACCTCCATCGACATCCTGTTGATTTGATATGTTCTTCACCCTCCACTGTCACATATTCGTCAGGCTCCTTATCTAGAGTGGGTTGACACCTTCTTTGGGCCGATTTCCTTTAAAAAACGCCCATTTGGGCCGATGTGGGTCAAAAGTATGTTGTTGTTTTTTGTTGCACACACACACACACCGATGTCCCTGTTTTTAATACTTGGGCTAAGGCTCATATTAGAGCTGATACACACACGCACGCACACACACACTACACACACACACATACACACACACACACACATATATATATACACACACACACACACATATATACACACACACACACACACACACACGTGCATGCACACACACACACACACACACACACACACACACACACACACACACACGTGCATGCACACACAATACACACACACACACACACACGTGCATGCACACGCACACACACACACACGTGCATGCACACACACACACACGTGCATGCACACACACGTGCATGCACGCACACACACACACACACGTGCATGCACACACGCACACACACACACACACGTGCATGCACACACGCACACACACACACACACACGTGCATGCACACACATACACACACGTGCATGCACACACACATACACACATACACACACACACGTGCATGCACACACACATACACACATATACACACATATACACACACACACACACACACACACACACACACACACACACACACACACACACGTGCATGCGCGCGCACACACACACGGATATACTGACGAGACAAACACTTAACACAGCCACTGAGCTTGGGGGACGTGCTGCCGTCACCACCGTCACTTCCCTGGATACTCTGGGTACCAGCTACGTCATAAAAATGGCGCCGCTTTTCTTACTGTACTCAGCGGGGCATTTCCTCAAGAACAATTTCCTCCTCCCCATGGATGATAACCGATGGGGATTGGCCGTGCTCTATCCTTTTCAAGCAAAGAAGCAGCACGTACCATTTTTAAAGACTTTGGTGTAATTTGAACCGGTTCAAACCGGATGGGTGTTTTTTCGGAGACACCACCTCCTTACTGGATGGCCATTGGCTCCCTGTGGGACCTCATCCACCCTTTGCCAAGTGTACTTTTTGGTCCTGACAGGGTCACAGTCACCCTCCCCACTAGAAAAGCCAGTGAGGGGTGGCGGTTTAGTCGCCCCCAACCCGACCATGCGGCAGGTAGCACTGGGTTACAGGTTACCAGTGGCAGTCGCAAAAGACTGACATGAATCCAATTGCAAATTCCAAAATCAAGACTCTCTGCTCACCTTCCCTCCTTCATTCCTCTTTACTCCCTCCTCTGGAACAAACTCCCTCACTTTCTTCAATCCCACTCATCCCTCCAGGTCTTTAAAACAGCTGTTCACCACCATCTCTTATCTTCCCCAATCCAAAACCTTGATCTTTTCTACCCCTGTTAATTCACCCCAGATCCACTTTTTTGAAATACGGACTTCTTTCCCGGAAGTCCTAGCAGTGGCCATGTGTTTTTTTGTTTTTTTTTTACCTCTCCCACCCCCCCCCCCCCCCATTCCCAACCCCATTCCAACGCCTCCTCCCCCCAAGCCCTCTCCCTCCCACAGATCTCCCGATGTCCCTGCTCTCCGTCTTGTCTCCCACTCTCCCACCCCCATTCCCATGCCTCCTCCCCCCAAGCCCTCTCCCTCCCACAGATCTCCCGATGTCCCTGCTCTCCATCTTGTCTCCCACTCTCCCACCCCCATTCCCATGCCTCCTCCCCCCAAGCCCTCTCCCTCCCACAGATCTCCCGATGTCCCTGCTCTCCATCTTGTCTCCCACTCCCTTTATCACATGTTTTATATTTTATGTGTCAGTTTGTCTTTTTGTGATCAATGTTAGCTCTTACACGAGCCTCGATCTTGTACAAAAAAAAAAAAAATCAAGCAATGAAAGAAATCAATAACATAAATAAATTAAATTAAATGTTATCAACCAATGGAAACTACAGTGTTTGCAATGCAATGCTGGAAGCAGCACAGGTGAAAGGTAGAGGGCATTTGTGACAGCAAGGGTTGGTATTGTTAATGTCATCAGTAGACAAAGTGCATCAGTCTCTCTCGAGCTTTATTTGTGAGCGCATTGGCGGAACAAAGTGATTGCCTTTTACAAGACTTGACAAGCAATTTTTACTAATGCCTTCTCCATAACGGCTTGACATGATGGCAATATCACAAGTCAAGTGACATCCTAAAAATATTGTGCTGGTTGGGGGAAGGAGGAGGAGGGAGGGAGTGGGGGGTGAATGTGGGGGAGAGAAAATTAAAGTGCATAAGCTTTCAGGCAAAAACAAGAATGCAGTGGAATGCTTCCTCTCTTCTGCGTCATATCACATGTGGATTAAATGTCCCGCAACATCAGTCAAAGAATGAGATTTTACAATAAATCATGAAAACAAAGCAACGTTGGCTGGGTAAGGAGAAGGCATGATGTTTAAATCTGTGCCAGACTAAGTCCGCTGAATATATATATATATATATATATATATATATATATATATATATATATATATATATACTATCGGGGTCACCCGTGGGAATCCCACGGGCATGGATGTGTGTGACATTTCGACATATTGAGTTAGATGCTGCACATTCATTTTTACAAAATGGTTACTGGCAAGTCATCAGATCCAGAAATGGTGTGATGAACACAATTTATTTATTTCACATAATATGTGACCCCTCACTCCTCTCCACCTGACACTCTCCTGTCTCCACCTGACACTCTTCTCTCTCCACCTAGCACTCCTCTCCTCTCCAATCCCTCACATTCCTCTCCTTTCCAATCCCTCACCTCTCCAATCCCTCACATTCCTCTCCTCTCCAATCCCTCACACGCCTCTCCAATCGCGCGCGCCTCACACTCCTCTCCAATCGTGCCTCACACTCCTCTCCAATCGCCTCACACTCCTCTCCAATCGCACCTCACACTCCCCTCCAATCACTCCTCTCCAATCGCGCCTCACACTCCTCTCCAATCGTGCCTCACACTCCTCTCCAATCGCGCCTCACACTCCCCTCCAATCACTCCTCTCCAATCGTGCCTCACACTCCTCTCCAATCGTGCCTCACACTCCTCTCCAATCGTGCCTCACACACCTCTCCAATCGCGCCTCACACTCCTCTCCAATCGTGCCTCACACTCCTCTCCAATCGCGCATCACACTCCTCTCCAATCGCGCCTCACACTCTTCTCCAATCACTCCTCTCCAATCGCTCCTCACTCGCCTCTCCAATCGCTCCTCACTCGCCTCTCCAATCGCTCCTCACTCGCCTCTCCAATCGCTCCTCACTCGCCTCTCCAATCGCTCCTCACTCGCCTCTCCAATCGCTCCTCACTCGCCTCTCCAATCGCTCACTCGCCTCTCCAATCGCTCCTCACTCGCCTCTCCAATCGCTCCTCACTCGCCTCTCCAATCGCCCCTCACTCGCCTCTCCAATCGCGCCTCACACTCCTCTCCAATCGTGCCTCACACTCCTCTCCAATCGCGCCTCACACTCCTCTCCAATCGCACCTCACACTCCCCTCCAATCACTCCTCACTCTCCTCTCCAATCGCTCCTCACTCTCCTCTCCAATCGCCCCTCACTCGCCTCTCCAATCGCTCCTCACTCGCCTCTCCAATCGGCTTTCCCCGTCTCGTTTCTCTCGTTTTTCTCCCGTCTCGTTCTTTTTCTTGCTCCAAATCGGCCCGTCTCGCCCGTCGGCCCGTCGGAATCGGAAATCGGCCCGTCTTGCTTTCGTGCTTGCGCGTAAATAAATTGTGTTCATTGCACCATTTATGGATCTGATGACTTGCCAGTAACCATTTTGTAAAAATGAATGTGCAGCATCTAACTCAATATGTCGAAATGTCACACACGTCCATGCCCGTGGGATTCCCACGGGTGACCCCGCAAGTTTGCATTGACGTTCGTCGATGGACTCGTTCGGCCGTCTCATTCGTTTTCTTGCTGCATCCTGTTCAAGTCTGCGTTCTTCATCGATCGTCTCATTCATTTTGGAAATAGAAGTTTCCACGCAGCGCATGAATTGTCGCGATCCTCAAGAGGAATTTGTCTCGTAATCATCAAATGATAAATGGCAAGTAAATTATATTGTGGAAAATTAAAGATTTCAAATAAACCTATTTAAAGTGTATGCGCACATAACTAATTTAAAAAACGAAGAAATATCTCTCGGTAATTTCCTGAAACATATTTTACTTCCGAATAATAATGTTGAATGAAATAAAAACGAAGAAATATATGTCGGCATCATTGTTGACGTTTTTGTGACGACTGTCATCAAACGAAAAAGTAATATATCTTAACGGAAAAGCAAAAGCGAATTTTTAATATATATTGACACGTTGCCGTCGGTGTCATGTTGGGCGGTGTATGATACACCATGACGCGATTTTTAAAAATATATCTCTGCATTTTCCCGCGTGTGTGGAATGTTCTCAATTATTGCTGACACCGAGTCTAAAACCATTGATAAAAATGAAATCATATGGTGAGTTAGATTGGAGATAAAGGCGTGAGAGAGACTCAATGGCCTTGAAGTTACAGGCGTTTGAGAATTCATTTCGTTCTATAAAGGGCAACTTTCATCGGATTTTCTTCCCGTTTTTTTTCAACCGAGTCTAAAACTATGTTAGCGACTGTGAAAAATGAAATGATATATCGAATTTGATTTGAAATAAAACTGGGAGAGAGAGCAAGACACCACAGGCCTACAAAACAGGCCTCAAAGCTATGCGAGTTAATAAAATGGTGGATATTTGTTTATAATTATATGAAGCCTCTCCCAGAATGGGTGGAGCTATGGGTGGAGCTACTCTGCAAACCGAGTAAGCCACACCCCGGACAGACACCCAACAGAGACAGACAGACAGACAGACAGACAGACAGAATCATCTACGGCTATTATAATATAGATATATAACTCGAACAATTTTTGGTAAAACCAAACAAGGCCCAGAAGTACATTCGAGCTCATTTTCCTTGAAGAAGGAGGAAGAACAAGACGTCCCACCAGGCACTAACCTTGACCACTTCCGGAAGAGGTTTATTTTTTATTTAAATATGTCTGGTAATTGTTTTTACCCTGCGCTTGCGAAGCGAAAAGCAGGGTTAGGCATTCGGTTGCGTATGTACGTGTGGGCGTATGTGCGTGTCTGCATTTTTTAAATTCATTTTCTCGGCAACCGTTGGTCCAATTGTCACGGAATTTTACCATAGGAGTGCCTCCACCTGCAGCATTTTTTATTCATAATTATGACGTCATAGGTCACATGGTACTACGCCATTTTGGAAAAAAGTTACACCTCTATATCTCCAAAACAGCTCAATGGAAAAAATTGAAACATGGCTCATTGTGAAGTACTCCCCATGGGTAATAAGATATGTTGATGATGATGTCATCGGTACCTTAATTATGACGTCATAATTTGACAAGGACAACGCTTAGTCTGATCAGTTTGAAATGTATTGAGCGTGATCTACGCAACACTTATATTGGAGAATATAAATTTATGATGTCATCACTCACGTGGTCTGGCAGCCATATTGGATCAAAGAAAAAAAACCCTTCAAAAACAGAAGAGTTGGCTCGCACCAAGTTGACTGCGCAGAGTAAGTATTCTATTAATACCATCTAGTTTATTTTATTTATACATATGTGTACTTGAATATACGTAACTATCATTAATCCAAAAAGGTCACACTTTTCAGGAATGCATCCCCAGCATAAAACATATACTTGAAGGACCAAAGAAGCTGATCTCAAAGCCGAAGGACACGTATAAAGTCCATATATAAAGTCCAGATGAAAAATTCCTCATCAGCTCTGCCCTTTCAATGTTTCTAAACCCAATTGATCGCTCATCAATGAAAACTGCCCATATTCAATACTCTTCAATTACTACATTCCTTTATGACTTCATGAACCTTTCTATCCTATTCTTCCCTCGCACCAGAAGTCCTATATAAAACCACCTTATGAATATGTCACTGGACAGTATTCTTACCATCTCTGATCTCTATACACAAAAAACCTCTATATTTACCTCCTTAATGTCACCACCTTTTGCTTGATACATTTATTACACCGATTCAATTGCTACACCTACTACCTTCTCTTTCCTAACACACTGACATATTAAACCATGTCTCACTTAATGCAGCTACATTATACTATTATTTGTCTAATTTTCCTTCAAGCCCCTCCATATCATTATTGGAATTCCTGGAGTTGGTGGTGAATTTTTATGAATTTTTCCCTTCCTGTAATTAGTTTTCATTGCCTGCAATTACCAAAAATATTATCAGTTGCAGTTCCTCCTGTTTTGCCTCTTCACTCTGCGCTGGCCTCCCCCAAAAACCCACAATCCCTCCTGATTCCCAAATCTTGCTGCCCCCTTTTTGGTTAATCTACAGTCATCATTCGAAGAACAATCCCTTTGACCACAAAATGATTTATCGAGGTTCCTCAAGGCAAAAAACATTGCTGCATTCATCATTCTTCCAATCGCACTGTTCATATATTATACACACCTTTGCATGCATGACCTGACAAACCTTTGCTTTCAGATTGTTCCCCAGTAACTTGTACCTATTTTTCAAATCCTCCAAGTCAATTTTTCCTCTTCCATTTAATTTGCTTGTACGCATAACTACCTTGACCACACACTACATAATTTAAACATCTTTCAATATCCCTTACTACCACTACTTCAAAACAACACACACTTACTCCACCCTCATCACTGCCAATCTCCTCCAGAGAATCCCACCACAAATGTCACCAACCTGCAACTACATGGTGATTTGTTTTATTCGAGAACCCTAAATAATTCCTATACATTAAAAACTACAGTCACGTGAAAAAGTAAGTACACCCGATGTAAAGTTTTGACTTTTTCAACATATTTCAACATACAGCTATTTGATGTTCATTTCAACAATATTGATAGATAAAGGTGATATAATATGACAAATATCATGAAACATTTACATTTTGTAGTCCATTGTATAATTTAAATAAACATAAATGCAAATTTCGCATTTGGAAAAAGTAAGTACAGCCTTGGCTCTAATAGGTGGTATTGCCCCCTTTGGCAGAAACAACCTCAAGTAGGCGTTTCTTATAACTGTCTACCAGTCTCTGACCTCGAATGGGAGAAATTTTTTCCCCACTCCTCCATGCAGACTTCTTTCGGCTGTGCGATGTTTGAGGAGTTTCTTGCATGCACAGCTCGTTTCAAATCCCCCCACAACATCTCGATGGGATTTAGATCCGGGCTTTGACTTGGCCATTCCAGAACCCTCCATTTCTTTCTTTTCAGCCATTCCTTGGTGGATTTACTGGTATGTTTAGGGTCATTGTCATGTTGCAAGGTCCACCTTCGGTTGAGCTTCAACTTTCTGACAGCTGGCCTCACATTATCCTCAAGCACCCTCTGGTACAATGAAGAATTCATAGTGGATTCTATGATGGTGAGCTGCTCAGGCCCTGATGCAGCAAAGCTGCCCCCAAATCATAATATTTCCACCATCATGCTTTACAGTTGGTATCAGGTTCTTGTGGTCAAATGCTGTCTTTGGTTTTCGCCAAACACGTCTTCTGGTACTGTGGCCAAATAGCTCTACCTTTGACTCATCTGTCCAGAGCACATTGTTCCAGAGGTGCTGGTCTTTGCCAAGGTGTTCATTGGCAAACTTTAGTCTTTCCCTGATGTTCTTCCAGGACAGCAAAGGTTTCCTCCTGGCACACCTCCCATGTAGATCAAATTTGTGCAGCCTTTTTCTAATTGTAGACTCGTGCACTTTGACATCAACAGTGGCAAGAGCTACCTGTAGGTCCCGTGATGACATTCTGGGGTTCTTAGAGACTTCTTTCAGCATCTTGCGGTCTGCTCTCGGGCTGAACTTGCTGGGGCGGCCTGGCCTGAACAAGTTGGCAGTTGTTTGGAATCTTCTCCACTTGTAGATGATCTTCCGGACAGTCGAATGATTGATTTCAAATTGTTTGGAGATCTTTTTAAATCCCTTCCCAGACTTGTAGGCATCGATAACCTTCTTTCTGAAGGCCTCATTTAGCTCTTTTGATCTAGGCATGGTGACACCGCACACTTCAACAACTAAGAGCAAACTAAACTAAATGTCTGAGGTTTAAATAAGACAGGTTCCTCCAAGATCCTCTCCAACGATGTTCTAATCATTTGCACCTGATTCTAATTTTAGGTATTTGAAGTAGTGATAAATGTCGGGGTGTACTTACTTTTTCCACATGCGAAATTTGCATTTATGTTTATTTAAATTATACAATGGACTACAAAATGTAAATGTTTCATGATATTTGTTATATTATATCACCTTTATCTATCAATATTGTTGAAATGAAGATCAAATAGCTGTATGTTGAAATATGTTGAAAAAGTCAAAACTTTACATGGGGTGTACTTACTTTTTCACATTACTGTATATCTGTTAGGAACCTAATATTTTGCGTAATGGAGCCTAATGTTACAGAAATACGCAACATGATCCTGAGAGTTATCAGGTATCACGTAACCCGCAAGTGCAGTTTAACGGTTTCCCACTGAGTTATGCCATGGTGTTCACTGTGGAAGAACGCGTGTTTCTCGTTGAACATGACATCAATAATGCATCCTTTCGGGAATGTCAAATTGTATTTAAAAATCGCTTTCGTGGTCGTACAAAACCTTCAAAATCAGTGATATGGAAACTGCGGAAGCAGTTCAGAGAAACGGGCTGCGTGAAAGTTAAAAAGCGCATGCACCAGCCAAGTGTTGTCACACCAGCCCAAATGGAAGCAAGCCCCAATAAATCTCTGATACATTTAGCATAACGAGCTAATTGTTCATATTCCAGTGCAAGGAAGGCGGTCAAGACACCCAAGCTTTATCCCTACAAAATTCATGCCGTGCATCAGTTACTGGAGCCAGATAAAGAGAAACAGGTAGCCGACTGTGAGTGGCTCCAGAGGATAGTAAGAGAACAAGACAATGTTTTGGATGTTATGTTTTTTACAGACGAAGCATGTTTTTCTTTGTTTTTTTTTTGTATACAACATCGAGGCTCGTGTAAGGGCTAACATATTGAACATGAAAACATGCACAGACACATAAAACATGCAATGAAGGGAGCGGGAGACAAGATGGGGAGAGAGGGGGAAGCACACAAGTACAACATTTGAGAGCAGGGACATCGGGAGATCTGTGGGAGGTAGAGGGCTTGGGGGGAGGAGACGTGGGAAGGGGGGGTGGGGTGGGAGAGGTAAAAAAAAAACAACACATGGACACTGAAAGGACTTCCAGGAAAGAAGTCGGAATTTCAGAAAAGTGGATCTGTGGTGAATTAACAGGGGTAGAAAAGATCAAGGTTTTGGATGGGGGAAGATAAGAGATGATGGTGAACAGCTGTTTTAAAGACCTGGAGGGAGGAGTGGGATTGAAGAGAGTGTGGGAGTTTGTTCCAGAGGCGGGAGAAAAGAGGAATGAAAGAGTGAAGGTGAGCAGGGAGTCTTGATTTTGGCAGTTTAGTTTAATCTTTGGGCAGGTAAATTCACAAAACACTCGTTCCTGACTAAGTGAACAACCTATGAAATGCATGAAAGGCCATTGCATTCTATGAAAATTGGTGTTTGGTTTGCTCTAAGGCAAAGAATTATTGGCCCAACTATCTTCTCAGAAACAGAAACTCAGAACGTTACATCAACATAATCCATGAGTTTCTTGGGCACCTTCCAGAAGGTGAAATCAAGCGAGGATGCTTTCAGCAAAATGGTGCCATGAGTCACACTTCACGATACAGCATGAACGAACTTAGGATACTCTTCGGTGACCGTGTGTCCAAGTCATTATGGCCATGACACTCTGTTACCTCCTTCAAGACAACTATCTGTTCCTTCAACCTCCCAATAACAATCCTCTGGGATGCCATTCCTACACACTTCCTGCAGTGAAGACTACCCTCTTTCTCTCCTATGTCAGATACGACCCACATCAAACATGCAAAACAATGCTTACAATCTTCCTCCATGTTCGGCGAGTGACTCGCTGTCTATCGGCACGTTTCCCAAGCATCCTTTCACTACCTATAATTACCAGCACTGCCCACCAATAATCTAATTCCAGAATTTTTATTTAAAGTTACCATTAGATTTTCTGCCGAAACAACAAGGTCTTAGAACAAGCACTTCTTCATAAAAACCAATATAATTACCTGCTGCGCTCCTACGAACCTGCTGCGCAAGTTCAAATAAACATCGACTACACCAACCACCCGATACTAATTGCAATACTATATTTAAAAACAACACTAACAACATCACTTCTGCCATAAGGAGTGCAGAATCCACCACAAAAGATTAACCTCAAATTAAATTTGATCCAAAATGTCAATTTTTTATTATTATTCTTTCTCCCTTTTTTAAAAGTTTTTGCCTGGTGTTGGCCTAGCGGTTAGGGTGCCGGCTTGGGATCCTAGGATCCTGGGTTCGAATCCCGGTCGATCGCTGAATTAACGCCAGGGGGGTTGACTCAGCCTGTCATCCTTCCGAGGTCTGCAAATTGAGTACCAGCTTGCTGGGATGAATGATCCCGGTGTGTACCCCGGTTTAGAATAGGTACACCGTATCCCTGCGCGTCGTAAGAGGCGACTAAGGGTTGGCGTCAGGAATGGCGTCCGGCCATAAAAACATTGCCTCAAACAGGGAACCATGATTGCCATGGGGCCCGCAAGCCTAACCACCACTCCAGTGGGGAAAAATGGCCTTAAAACGATCATTCATTCATTCATTCATTCTCCCTATTTAGTTTTACGAAATATTCTCCCTGCTCCTTAATTTTTCTGCTAGTGTATACCATTATAGTTAGTCATTGTTGTTGGATACTCATTCTTCTGTGTAATTACCCCCGTACGCGGTGGGACACCAAGAGCAGGGTTGAAGGACAAAATAGAGTGAGACTTGGACAAATAAGCAGTGTCGGAAGGAATGAGGGTTTGGGTAGATGCATGGGTTGGACAAAATAGATACAGGAGCAAACTCTCAGAAGGGAAAAAACGGAAATTTGAAATGAGGTGGACTTGGAGAGGAGAGTGAAATGGGAGAAAAGATCATGGTTTTGTATTGGGGATGATTTGAGATGCTGGTAAACAGCTGTCTTGGAGACTCGAAAGGGAGGATTGAGATTAAAGAGAACGTCGAAATTGGTTCCACAGGTGGGAAAAAGAGGATCAAATGAGTGAAGATGAGCAGCAATTCTGGATTTTGGGGGGGGGAAGGTGATGGTGGACTGCGTGCACAATGCAGAAACTTGGGGATGGGGAGACAAAGCATGGAAAGACCAGAGGGTGCAACACCAGAAAGGAGGAGGCAGACAACATAAATTGCACCGACCTGTCTGCGAAGGCAAAGTGATAGGCCCATAGACGCAGCTTCATCATGGACTCCAATAATATTGAAGGCCTTGGTTTCCATGGCATCAAATTGAGCTAGGTGTGAGGCAGGGGCACCAACCTAGAAGGGAGGGCAGTACTCTATCAAGCTGCAGATGATGGCCTTGTAGGTGGATATGAGTGAGGTGGACTTGGGGTAGGGGAAGGTAGTTGACGTGCTTTGTACGATGCAGGATGCCCAGTCGGCCGCTGGCTTTGAGGCCAACTTTGAAATGTGGTTTGCCCAATAAATATCATGGCTCATAGTGAGACACAAGAGTTTGAGTGACTGAACTTCCTCAAGAGGATTGTTAAGAAAGTAGATGGGAGGGTTTGCCCTACCATCCTTTCGGAGAAAGAAAGTGAATGTTTGGAATTTCTCAGGATTAATATTCATATTCCAAGTGTTTGACAGCTTGTGATTGAAGAGAGGGAAGAGGCTGCCGCCTGCCTGTCTATCTGAAGGATGAATGATGTCACGGTAGAGGGTGGAGTCATCAGTAAATAGATAAAGAGGATTTTTCAGAGAGTCAGATCCTGATTTTCAGATTTGTCTGAAATTTGTCTTTTTTGTCTTTAACAGATTTTCAGATTTTTCCAGATTTCAGATAGATGTCTTTTTCTCTAAAAAAAAGTTTCAGAGAGTAAGATTTCAGATGGGTGGCTATCGGAAGGAAAGACATCCATGGAATTAGATGAACTCGTCAAAGAAAATTCACATAATAAAATAATGAAAAATCACTCATAGAGCGACACTTGGCAAAAGAGAACAAAGTAGAATGGCACTCAGTGGGGCATCCTTTTAACCTCACAAATAATTAGTGGTTGAATTCTGTGACCTGATATGCAAATCGCCTTCAAATTTTAAGTCAATCAGATGAAAATTGACAATTTTAGAAATTTGGCCTATGTTGACCTTTTGGCCTATGTTGACCTCAAAAATAGTTGATGGTTGGTTTCAGTAAGCTGATATGCAAATCCTATTCAAATTTCAATCAATCGGATGAAAATTGAAGATTTTAGAAATCTGAAAAGGTTGTTCACCTTTGACCTATATGTTGACCTTTTGGGCTATGTTAATCTAAAAAAATGGTTGGCGGTTTTCAGTTATCTGATGTGAAAATCCTATTCAAATTTCAAGTCAATCGGATGAAAATGGTTATGAAGATTAGGAATAGGACTGGGCCCAGAACACTGCCTTGGGACTCTCCAGCCTTGACCGGGAGAGGAGAGGAAAGGATTCCGTTGAATGCCACACGTTGGCTACAAGAGTAGACGAAGTCAATAAGCCATGTGTGGAGTTGGCCTTGGATGCCATAGGCAGATGGTTTGGAGAGAAAGGTAGGTACTACTGGGTAGACTTGAACGCAGGCCAGGCTCAGGCTACCACACAGAATTTTCATAATACAGTACCTTTTTGGGCTTCAAGGGTCATACAAGCTTCAACTATTAAATAAATGCTGCAAAAGATATGACTGTCAATGAAATGGAACACGTGTTAAGTTATACTTTCAATTGTCAATATTTAAATAAAATCAGACGGAGCTGTTGCCGACGTTCTTGTTGCATTGCGTCGGCTAGTGTGTGGCGGGCTTGAGAGAACGGGTGTCCGCTCACCCTGTTTGACCGAGTTTGCAATTTAAGTTCCATTCTCATAGCATTACAAACTGCCTCCGAGACGTGTAGGAGTCAGGAGTTCAGGAATACGTGTACGGTGTGAAAATTGGTACCTGGCAGTATTGTACTACCACTTGCAGTAAAGATCTGGCCATGAAGAATACAAATTAATTCCACTGAATGTTTCAAGGTTGTGCTAAACACCATGGAGGCAGAATAAGTTGCACCACCAGAGTGCAGGGTTGAGGAGGAGTTTGAGAAGGTTCCATTAAAGTATTCAAATGTGGAACGGGTTCAAATTAACAGAAATATCGTTCATATGTTGGGTAGTTTAATGGATGATGACATGATCCTTTTGAAAACGTATTTGAGTGATACATATAACATTCAAATTAATGATGGCATGATAACCCTGAGAACTGATTTGGCTCAGACCAACATTAATGAATTTTGCTGACAAATTTGTTAATTTAGATTTGGTTAAAATTTAAATACCAGCAACGGTACCCACCCTATGGGCGGGGCTTCAATTGGGAGGCCCAAATTAAAAGGCAAAACACCAGAAATTGAAGGCTTTTATTTTATTTTAAAGGATTTATATAAACATCCGTTAAATCATATCACACGCAAATCATCAAAATCTAAACAGTATCTTTAGAATTTCAATAAAAGTCACATCACTGTTCATATCGGTAAATATTATTTCATCGTGTTTGGAAAAACTGGAAAAACAATTAAGCCTATTTTACTCCAGGGGGTCCCAGGATTACCCACCCAAAATTTCGTTGCGATCAGTTCAGCCATTTTTGCGGTACCTGGGAATGGACGGACGGACAGACATTTTGTGAATTATAGTAAGATTAATGGTTAAATTATTAACCAATAATTTTTGTTTAAATTATTTAAATATTTGGTTAAAATAATTAATATTAAAATTGAAATAAACTTAAATTTTGCTGACGGACCAAATGAATGATTAAATTTACACATTTATGAAGAGAAAATGTTTCAAAGCCAAGAGGGCTGATAACATGAACAATTTTGAATGCTGAAATGGATTAAAAAATAGCAACTTTGAGTAAAATGAAGATGACTTGAAGGACACCTTTACACGAGAGAATCGACAAATTGAGAACGGGTGTCAATGCTCGGTAGTCACATCATTGATCTGTCACAATCAAAATAAGTGACAGATCAATGTGGGCAATTTCGGAGAATTTGAGGGAGTGAAAAGCCAAATGGCAACACACAACATGGGTGGCTGAGCAATGCAGTTTTCTTGACAGACAAATGATAACATAGGAACATTTGGATTAGAAAAGATATTTGGTAATGGGAACTGTTGATTTTTAAGTCTCACTTTATTTGTGGAGTGTGATAATAACATTCATGTCGATCTCAGACGAAAAACTGGTAATTATGTATGTGAATTTTGGGAGGGGACCTCAGGGTTCGTTGTGGGAATGGTTGATTAAAAAAAAAAATTGAAAGTCAATGTTTACTTCAAAAACAAACAGTATTTCGCTGCACAACCTCGTGTCATAACAGGAGTCAATGAAAGGTCGGTGTCTGTGCTATTCAGTGATATCCTCGACTCAGTCCAATATTATGCTGTCGTTCCAATATGCAATGTTTTTATGGGTGAGTCTGAGTGGCCATTGGAAGGATTGAGATCCATGGAAATAGATGAACTCGTCAAAGAAAATTAACATAATAAAATAATGAAAAATCACTCATAAAGCGACACTTGGCAAAAGCGAACAAAGTAGAATGGCACTCAGTAGAGCATCCTTTTAACCTCAAAAATAATTAGTAGTTGAATTTAGTGACCTGATATGCAAATCGTTTTCAAATTTTAAGTTAATCGGATGAAAATTGACAATTTTAGAAATTTGGCCTATGTTGACGTTGGCCTATGTTGACCTCAAAAATAGTTGGTGGTTGGTTTCAGTAAGCTGATATGAAAATCCTATTCAGATTTCAATCAATCAGATGAAAATTGAGGATTTTAGAAATCTGAAAAAGTTGTTCATCTTTGACCTTTGTTGACCTTTTGGCCTATGTTAATCTCAAAAATAGTTGGTGGTTGGTTTCAGTAAGCTGAAATGAAAATCCTATTTAGATTTCAATCAATCGGATGAAAATTGAGGATTTTAGAAATTTGGAAAAAATGGTTGATCTTTGGCCTATGTTGACCTTTTGGCCTATGTTAATCTCAAAAATAGTTGGTGGTTGGTTTCAGTAAGCTGATATGAAAATCCTATTCAGATTTCAATCAATCAGATGAAAATTGAGGATTTTAGATATCTGAAAAAGTTGTTCATCTTTGCCCTTTGTTGACCTTTTGGCCTAAGTTAATCTCAAAAATAGTTGGTGGTTGGTTTCAGTAAGCTGATATGAAAATCCTATTTAGATTTCAATCAATCGGATGAAAATTGAGGATTTTAGAAATTTGGAAAAAATGGTTGATCTTTGGCCTATGTTGACCGAAAAAATAAACAGGATTTTGTCAGACCACTAACTCTACTATTTGGTGAAACTTCGTGAAGATCGGTTTAAAATTGTGACCTGTAGGCAGGTATAAGTGAGTGGATAGACAAACACACAAACACACACACAAACCGGACTGATACACATACTTGTTTTTTTTGCCAAGTTATAAAGGAAAACATAGTTGGATGAGATGGCAGAAGGAAATACAGAGGGTATAATTCACCAAATGTCTGTCTGTGTGTCTGTTCCCAGGTACCGCAAAAACGGCTGAACCGATCGCAACGAAATTTTGGATGGGTAATCCTGGGACCCTCTGGAGTAAAATAGGCTATATTGTTTTTCCATTTTTTCCCCCTATTTTCCAATTTCCAATTTTTCCAAACATGATGGAATAATATTTACCGATATGAACAGTGTTGAGGCTTTTATTGAAATTCTACAAATACTGTTTAGATTTTGATGATTTGCAAGTGATATGATTTAACGGATGTTTATATAAATCGTTTAAAATATTTTTTAAAGCCTTCAATTTCTGCTATTTTTGCCTTTTCATTTGGGCCTCCCAATTGAAGCCCCGCCCATAGGGCGGGTACCGTTGCTAGTGTATGTAATCCACACAAGAGTGAAGTTGATGTCGCGCGCGCAATCGCAAATTCGAATGCTTCCCATCTAAAGCAAAGTTGAAAGATTGCAAACAGTTCCACCAGGAATGTCCTAATATCAAATTTTGGTTTAAACGAAAATCTTTTCGAATGTGGCCGTAAGTCCCCACCACCTGGGACATGAATCAGTGAATCAAATCCCCAAAAATCACACATTTCGTGCGTCCCCCAATGTTGATTGCATATCCAAAGTTTCATCAAAAATGTTTTAAAATGTGCCCGTAATTGCATTTTCCAGTATTTTATATTTTGACCCCCACCCCAGGGGGCGGAGACAAAAACGATACTGCTCTTTCACATTCTTGGCAGGTGGTGATCAAAACTCCCAAATTTAGCAAACTTCTGCACAACTTTTTAGGAGATAGCGTGACAGATGGACAGATGGAGGGACGAACAGACAGATGGAGCCAATTACAATATCCCCGCGCTAATTCCAAAAGGTGTGGTGATAAAGGGATGAACAATTTGCCCGATATTTTTGTTGTTTTTAGAGTTGCAGTCATTACCCTGTGCTCGAGAAGGGAAAATCAGGATTAGGCATTCGGTTGTATCGTACGTACATGTGGCGACTGTGGCGTACGTGTAGCGTGCGTGCGTGCCTGCATTTTAAAAATTCACTTTCTTGGCAACCATTGGTCCGATTGACACGAAATTTTCGCCATAGGAGCGCCTTCGCCTGTATAATTTTTATTCATAATTATGACGTCATAGGTCACGTGGAACTGAGGCCATCTTGGAAAAACTTTATACCTCTATATCTACGAAACCACTCAATGGAGAAAATTGAAACTTGGCTCATTGTCAAGTATTCCCCATGGGAAATAAGATATGTTAATGATTATGTCATTGACATCTTTGTTATGACGTCATAATTCGACAAGTATAGCGCTTGATCCGAGCAGTATGAAAAAAAATGTCTCTGCAACTGTGAGTACGATGGACACAACATTTTCACCCTAGCAGCGCTCCTGTAGAATATTTCAATAACTATGACGTTATAGGTCACGTGGTAAGGTGCCATCTTGGAAAAACCAAAAAACGTTGAATCTCTGTATCTCCAAAACCGCTCCATGGAAAAAATTGAAACGTGGCTCACTGTAAACAACAGGAACAAGTGTTGTCAACGATGACGTCATTGGTGCCTTAATTATGATGTCATAATTCGACAGGAACAATGCTAGTCTGATCATTTTGAAATTTATTGAGCATGATCTACGCAACAATTATGTTAGAGAATGTAAATTTATGATGGCATCGCTCACGGCCATATTGGATCAAAGAAAAAAAACCTCTCAAAAACAGAAGTTTTTTTTTTTTTTTTTTTGTATTTTTTTTTTGTATACAAGATCGAGGCTCGTGAAAGAGCGAACATTAATCACACAAAAAGACAAACCGACACATAAAACATATAACATCGGGAGCGGTAGACAAGATGGGGAGAGAGGGGGAAGGACACAAACACAACATTTGAGAGCAGGGACCGAGAGACATGGAGACATCGAGAGATCTGAGAGAGGGCGAGGGCTTTGGGGGGGGGGCATGGGAAGGGGGCGGTGGGAGAGGTAAAAAACATATGGACACTGCCAGGACTTCCAAGAAAGAAGTTGGAATTTCAAACAAGGTGGATCTGGGGTGAATTAGTGGGGGTAGAAAAGATCAAGGTTTTGGATGGGGGAAGATAAGAGATGGTGGTGAACAGCTGTTTTAAAGACCTGGAGGGGGGAGTGGGATTGAAGGGAGTGAGGGAGTTTGTTCCAGAGGCGGGAGAAAAGAGGAATGAAAGAGTGAAGGTGAGCAGAGAGCCGAGATTTCGGCAGTTTAACCATCAGAGGGTTGCTGGCAGATCTTGTGCGACCTGTAGGAATATTTGGGGGACAGAGCACAGAGAGAGCTGGGGGTGCAAGGCCAGAGAGGAGTCGGTAGAAGACAGAAAGACCACCTACCTGCCTGCGGTGAGTGAGTGAAAGGCCCTCAGAATCAGCTTCATCGCGGGAGATTCCAATAATTCTGAAAGCTTTGGTTTCAACAGCGTGAAGCCGAGCTAGGTGTGAGGCAGGAGCACCGGCCCATAGGGGAGAACAGTATTCCATTGAGCTGTGGATGAAAGCCTTGTATGTGGTGAGGAGCTCAGGTGTGCCGAGGAAGGACTTCGCATGACGGAGGATGCCCAGTCGGCGACTGGCTTTGGAGGCCAGCTTGGAAATGTGGTTTTCCCAAGAAAGATCATGGCAGATAGTGAGACCCAAAAGTTGGCTCGCACCAAGTTGGCTCGCACCAAGTTGACTGCGCAGGGCAAGTATTCTACGAATACCATCTAGTTGTTGCTGTTTTGAATATGGCATCTGAGGTAATGTGTGTGACTGTATAACTTAAACTATGTATTTTCGTTGACAAATTGTTCCGCTCACCACTAATCCTCCCCAGGGAAAGTCCACCTTATTGGACTGTATTATACATTTGCGATAATTCATAACTTTATGTGTATTGTATTCCTCTGTGGAGTGATGAGTTTTGTGTGTCTGTCATTTTGCCTGGCTTTTACCCTAGTTTATATAATAGCTAGTTCGTGTTTGGACTATGTATGATTGTATGTAAGTGTGGACTGCCTTCACCCTATCGGTTGGACAACTGGCCTAACCCCACCCACAATTGTAAACTGAAAGAAAATCATATGTTCGCCATTTTGTGAAGGCACATTCGCCTCAGGTTTCAGGCCCATTGTGTCAACCCATGGTCCAGTGCAATTGAAATTGTCCGAGCTATACATAGCCACAATGTTATATGCACATAAGCAGTCCGCCTGTTTTTGCTTCATGCACGTAACCCAGGTTATTTTTACTATTTTCCAGAGCGATCGAGGCACTTATACACAAATAGAAACTTATACATAAGTTTCGCTTATACACAAAAAACAAACACTAAAAACATTTATTTCCTTTTCTTCACGTGTGCTGTTGTCTCATCGTGTGCTTCTGTCCACGTGTGCTGTCTCGCCCCGCCCCCATTATCTCCTTGCCTTCCACCTTTTGCCCTGTTCACGTGGCTCGTGGTTGTCCTTTTCGGCCCACTCCCCATTGGTATTTTGTGAATACAAGATGGTTCTTCACGGTTCTGTTTAAATATGTTTAAACTTTCCCCTGCAGTGTTTTATTCAGTGGTTTATGACAACACGCTGTTTTTCTTCCTAGTTAAAAGGCTTTTTTCAATTTCCTCTTCAACTCATTCCACTTCAAAAAATATTCAATCTCTTATAATTCTTCTTCACTACATGATATAAAATCACCTTCATTCCACCCTTCCCCGATCGTTCTTAAACGGATCTCCAACTTGAAAATCACAATTAACCCAATTTGTTATAAATGTTCGTCTTTCATTAATCATCCACTTTCTAAACTCCCCCCTTGCCACTCCCCTCCAAATCTCCTCCCCCCCCTACCATCCCTCTCCAATTCTCCCTCCTCCCACCCCCTCCTCAAAGCTGCCTCCTCCCCACTTCGTCTCCCTTCTATGTCATACCTCCACCTCCCCCAACCATCTACTTTCCTCTGCCCCCCTTCAAACAACCCCTCACTATGCCTCATCCCATCACCATCAAACCTTTCATCCTCCTCATCCTTCCCTTTCTTGGAACTCTTCTGTAATCTCTGACACACTATCAACTGCTCTCCCTACCTCCCCCTCTCATCCTTCATCTGATCCTACCCCTCCCCTCTGCTATTCTGCACCCAATGCTAGTCCTCTCTCATTAACGGTATGGACCTCAAACATCCGGGGCCATCACTCAAACCTGATTGATCTCTCCATTCAGGTTGCTTCTGACAATCCAGACATGATCTGCTTAACAGAAACTTTCCTACTTCAAGATGTCTCTGATTCCTTAATATCTCTTCCTGGTTACTCCCTCCTCCGGTATGATAGACCTGAGCCTCGTCATGGTGGTGGGGTGGCTATCTTTATCAAAAACTCTCTTCCTCATTCTCCTTGCACTGCCCTCTCTCCACACCACCCCCAGGAGTATCTCTGGCTACGGCTTCCTCTCCGCTCCCACCTTTTGTTCATATGTGTTCTGTACCTCCAAACAGTGATGACTCTATTTACATTTCGCTGTCTGACAACATGGACCAACTTCTACCCACTCATCCCAACTCTCTCTTCCTCATATGTGGCAACTTCAACTGTCATCATGCCAGATGGCTGGGTGTGGGTTCCTCTCTCACCAGCCATGGCACCTCAACAAAAGACTTCTGCGACTCATTGGGACTGACACAATCTGTCAATTTCCCGACCCGGATCTCTGTCAATGGAGTATCTTCTCTTCTAGACTTCGTTATGACTAACTTCCCTGCAAATGTCTGATGCTCTTCTTCTGCTCCAATCGGTTCTTCTGATCATGTGCTTGTTAAAGTGGACATCTCTCTGGCCAGTTTCAGAGAGCCTCCTCAGCGCCGACGAGTCTGGTATTTCACTCAGGCCGACTGGCACGTTCTGCAAGCAGCCATCAATCATCTGGACTGGTCTCCCATCTCTACTGCCTCTGACATCAATTATTCCTGGGAATTCTTCCAAAGCAAACTGCTCTCTCTCATGCACAGATTTATCCCATCTGGTCTTCAGTTGTCTTACCCTTCTTCCTTTCCATGGTACACTGAATCTTGTGGCGAGGCAGTTGCCCTGAAACAACTTGCCTTCTCCTCTTGGAAGGCAAATCCAACTGAAGGCAATCTCAGTTCCTTCCACCGAGCTCAGAAAAAGTGTGTCTATCCTCAGGAGTGCCAGGAAGCACGATCTCTCCACACTCAAGAGTGAACTCTCAAACCTGTCTCCTTCCTCCAAATCCTGGTGGTCTGGTCAAATCCGTTTCTGGTGTTTGTTCCCCCTCCATCCCCTCCCTTACCTCAAATGGCTGCACAGTTGACACCGCACGTGACAAAGCTGAATGCCTCAACTCTGTGTTTGCCTCAAAAGCTTGTGTCCCAAACCCATCTCTCTCTGTTCCCACCTTACCCAGTCAAACCCAACTGCTCCTGAATGGTGTCCTTCTCTCCTGACAAGGAGGAGAAGTTTTTGTCAAACCTCGACTCTGATTCTGCACCTGGACCAGACGGCATCAGCCCACGGGTCCTAAAATCCTGCTCTGCCGCTCTATCTCACCCTCTCTCTGTTCTTTTCACCCTCTCTTTTGCTCAAGGTCATCTGCCAGCATCTTGGAAATCAGAAAATATTACCGCTTTACACAAAAAAGGTGCAAAAACAGATCATTGCAACAACAGACCAATCAGCCTGCTCACAATTATCAGCAAAGTCATGGAATCCATCATTGCTTCAGATATCAAATCCTTCCTCTTCTCCAATGGCTTGATCTCTGATCATCAATTTGGATTCAGACCAGGTCATTCTTCTCTGGACATGTTGCTTCTGCTGTCTCAACAATGGATGGAGGTCCTCAATGCCAAACAGGAAATCAGAGCTGTCTCCCTTGACATAAAAACGTGCCTTCGCTACACTCTGGCACCCAGCTCTGCTCACCAAACTCTCCTCCTATGGTATCCATGGAAATCTCCACTCATGGCTTGGAGACTTCCTCTCTGGTCATAGTCAACGTGTGGCCCTGAATGGATTTCTCTCATCTCCCCTTCCTGTTCAGGCTGGAGTTCCCCAAGGCAGTGTTCTGGGCCCTGTGCTTTTTCTGGTCTTCATCAATGATCTCTCCGACTCTCTGGAAAATCCTTTCTATCTCTTTGCTGATGAATCCACTCTCTGCTGCTCTATTCCTCTTCCCTCAGATCGGCAGTCTGCAGCCTCCTCACTCTCTGCAGACCTGGACAAAATTACAGACTGGTCAAACAAGTGGAACATGTCTTTCAATCCTGACAAATCTCACACTCTTACTACGTCTCTCCGAAAAGATCGACTGGAAAACCCTCCCATCTACTTTCTCCCATCTTCCGACTGGGCATCCTCTGTCGTGCAAAGTCCTTCCTTGGCACACCTGAGCTCCTCACCACATACAAGGCTTTCATCCGCAGCATGCTCTGTACCAGGCGTCTGATGCAGTCCTTGGGAAGTCTGTCCCACTACTCCTGCAAGTCTTGAATGAGCATTTGCTGATTGACAGCCGTTGATCTCCTCGATGCAAGACGTCGACCAAGCTCATCCCATAAATCCTCAATGGGATTGAGGTCATGGGAATAAGGCATCCAAGGCATCACTTCAACACCCTGTTCCTGGAGAAAGTTGGTGGTCAAGCGAGCAGCATGGGGTCGAGCGTTGTCCTGCTGGAAAACTGCGATGTCAGGATGAGCCTGGAGAAATGGCAGCAGATGAGGTCTCAAAACTTCATTGACATAACGCTGACAAGTGAGATTGCCTTCAATGACGACCAGAGGTGTCCTGAAAAGTGTGGAAATGCTAGCCCATACCATCACACTGGGTCTTCCCCAACGATTGATCTGGCAAATACAGCATGATGCATACCTTTCCCCACCTCTGCGCCATACCCGCTGATGCCCATCAGCAGCATGGAGGCAAAATCTGGACTCATCGCTGAACAAGACTGGACTCCACTGTTGCTGTGTCCAGCGGCGATGCTGCAGACACCATCTTAGTCTGTTGCGCCGATGCACTGCGTTCAACTCTGGACCTCTGCAAGGACGTCTTGCCACCAGGCCCCGACTTCTCAAGGGCCTCCGCACAGTAGAGACACTGATGCGGTTGTTGTGGCAACCTTTGTCACTGCAGTTGTTTGCAGCTTGTTTGTCACAGATCAAGCTGTTTGCAGCAAAATCCAGCGGTCTTGGTTTAGGGTGGTTAGCTGTGGTCTTCCTCTTCGTGGACCATCATTCACAGTTCCAGTTTGACCGTAACGCCTGGCCAGGTTGGAAATTGCAGACTGTGAGCAACCAAGACGTTGGTCAATTGTTCGCTGGTTTACACCAGCCTCAAGCATCCTAATTGCCCTTAAAAGTTGTTCAGATGTCAGGCGTGGCATCTTAATTTTATGTGGTTTTCCCTGTCAGAAGCCTCTAGAGTGACTATAGACAGCAGTAAATGAATGTCTAACTATGAGAACTGAAGGATTTCATTATGAGGGTCATTATTTACAGGGAAAGATCCCTATACAGAACCACTCAAGCATGCCATTGTTGATCAACCAGGTGATTGAAGTGAAGTTCCCGTTACATAATCAGCCATTACAATTGAAGAAACGTGTTTGTAAAGCTGCACATTTCAAAAAATGAATGTGATAAGTTTCTTTTGATGTTCAGTTTATATATAATATATATATATACACACACACACACACTGTACTACATGTCATCTACATTGAGTATCTATAAATAAGAACAAGTGTTATGCCCTCAAAAATCAATGTAATTATTCAAATTTCAATGTACCTCTTTACATGATGTGAGTCCTTTCCTTTAAAAACACCAGTCCTTACTGTTTGGAGAATTATATTGAGTGAAGAAGAGATTAAGGAATGTGCAGAAATTAACCAGCTTCATTGACCTGGTTTCATCGAGTGCAACAAAAATAATTAAGACGTGCCTTGCCTTGGAATAACGATCTACTCTCACTGAATAATTAAGGTATATAATCAAAATATTGTAAGCATGTGCTTTAGCATGTGCACCAATTAAATGTCGAAATCTGGAGTGAAATCTGTCAATTTAAAGAAATTAACAATTCTTATAATTAAGCGTATCTACCTATTTACTTTAGGCAAGTAAGACTCTGATCCATCCTTTTCCATATTTACACAAGAAAATGTGAAATTTCCAAAGCATTAAACTTAACGTTTTCTGCTCTTCAGAGAATTATGTTGAGTGACGAAAAGATAAAAGAATGTGCCGAAATTAACCAGCTTCATTGAGCGGGTTTTATTGAGAGCAACAAAAATAATTAACCAGCTGGATCGTTGTGAAGGCCACGGCTGGGCTCTTCGTGGGGAATCTCCAGAGTTAAGAAGGCAAAATAAATAAATAAATTGACGTATGTGGGAAAATTCCATGCCCAGACCAGGAATCGAACCCAAGTCCTCTGGTGAACCGTACCACGTACCAGTGCTCTGCCATCTGAGTTTCCCACACAGATGCAATTGCAATTGCAATTTTCCCACACATATGATTGCCACTCTCTTTCTGTCAATGCTTCCGGGGCACTCCCTGCCAACCACAGGAGCACCAATGGCCTGAACACGAGAGGATCTTCCTCCAATGGGGGGACAAATCCATGTCCGCTATTGCAAACACCACTGGGAGCGTAGAAACAATTACATTAATGAACAGGATTACAAATAATTAAATTGATATATGTGGGAAATGTACTTATTTAAAATAAATTAAATCAAATATCTATCTATAATTCCAGTAATCTCTGTGTGTTTGTTTGTTTGTACGTTTGTCTGTGACCGCTGTTTCTCGACAACCACGGGTCCGATATACTTTAAACTTGCCAGGTATATTGCTGGGGACCCGAGGATGTGCCTTTTCAAGGTTTCATATTAATCGGACAATTACTTACCGAGCTATGTCCAAAAAACGATTCAACCAATCAGAGAGCAGCGAGCTATCGCGTGTGCCGAACGTGGCGGACACACTCTGCCTCGGATGGCACATTTGAGAGCGTATTCATTTATTTCACGTTTGCAAACTATGTTGCCGCTATGTTGGCGTTAAACTATGTTTTAAAACTAATAAAAACCATTTCATCTAAATAGAGGGGGGGGGGGGGGGGGATTGTCACTGTACTCGCAAGCCGTTCGCCGTTCGCTTTGGCGTTGCGAATGAACCAACACATTTCATGGACCAAACCATTTCATGTAAAGCGTTCGCCGTTCGCTTTGGCGTTGCGAATGAACCAAAACATTTCATGGACCAAACCATTTCATGTAAATAGAGGGGGGGATATAATTTTAGATATAGATATAGTACGGGCATGCCCTAGTTGAATTAAAGGGATGAACGATTATGAAATAAATGAAGGTTTTTGTAAGTAATTTCAGTTTTAGTCCAGGTTTCTAAAGCTGATTAGTGTGAAAACACAGAAGGGTCACCCGTCATAAGCATTAGGCATGGTTTTGCTTCATGTATGTAATCCAAGTTATTATTATTTTAAGAAGCAATCAACACAGCAGACTTTTGTCTATGTGCCTGCTAGTAATTTATTCATGCACGGAGAAATGACTCATCCATGACCACCAGAATAAAAATTCAGATATAAATGTTAATAAACTGATTAAACAGGGGTACCAAATCTGATTATCAAAAATTTCCTGGCATCTCAACAGTGGCTTGAGTGCTTAAGCTGCTTGGCGAGCACTCTTCAGGCTTCCTTTGTAAGTCATGGCGATACAGTGGACAACGCTCCCTTTTTGTTTTTACGCACACAGTTTATTACAAGAGATCACATTGATTCACATTTTTGTGCGATCTAATTTCATTCTAATATTTCATTCTTTCGATCTAATATTAATACAATGTATATTGTATATTAATATACCTATAAAAATACACTTATTTAAATAAAAAAAAACCTTTTGGTTATACAATAAATTGCCTGAGACATCGCAGTGTACAAAGGAGCCTTTCGGTAATCTACAGCTGAGTTTCTCCGTAACGTTTTCTGAGTTTGAAGAAGCAGAATTATCAGTGGCTGAGTTTCTCCGTAATGTTTTCCGAGTTTGAAGATAAAGTATCTCGCTGAGTTTGAAGATTTGGGTGGAGTATTTTGCCAACAAACACAGGGAATAATAAAATGATAGTTTTAATACATTGATATTTTTCCAATCTCATGAGTAGCTGAGTTTCTCCATCATGTGTAGAAGAATAATCTATCTATAATCTATCTATAATTCCAGTAATCTCTGTGTGTGTGTGTGTGTTTGTCTGTGTGTCTGTGACCGCTGTTTCTCGACAACCACGGGTCCGATATACTTTAAACTTGCCAGGTATATTGCTGGGGACCCGCGGATGTGCCTTTTCAAGGTTTCATATTAATCGGACAAGTAGTTACCGAGCTATGGCGATTTCTTTACCAAACTCCGCAAGCCGTTCGCTTTGGACCAAACCATTTCATGTAAATAGAGGGGGGGGATTGTCACCGTACTCGCAAGCCGTTCGCTTTGCCTTTGCGAATGGACCAAACCATTTCATGTACATAGAGGGGGGGGGGGGGGGATTGTCACCGTACTCGCAAGCCGTTCGCTTTGCCTTTGCGAATGGACCAAACCATTTCATGTAAATAGAGGGGGGGGGGGGGATTGTCACCGTACTCGCAAGCCGTTCGCTTTGGCTTTGCGAATGGACCAAACCATTTCATGTAAATAGAGGGGGGGGGATATAATTTTAGATATATATATAGTACGGGCATGCCCTAGTTCCAGTAATCTCTGTATGTCTGTGTGTATGTCTGTGTGTCTGTGACCGCTGTTTCTCGACAACCACGGGTCCGATATACTTGAAACTTGCCAGGTATATTGCTGGGGACCCGAGGATGTGCCTTTTCAAGGTTTCATATTAATCGGAGAAGTAGTTACCGAGCTATGGCGATTTAGCCGTTCGCCGTTCGCTTTGGCTTTGCGAATGGACCAAACCATTTCATGTAAATAGAGGGGGGGGGGGGTTCTGTGGTCGTTGCGAATGGACCAAACCATTCATGTAAATAGAGGGGGGGGGGGGTTCTGTGGTCGTTACTGCCACGTGGTTTCAAAGTTTTTTTTTGTTGTTGTTGTTTGCACGCATGTTTTTTTGCACCCACGTACGGGCACGCCCTAGGATGTTTACACACACACACCCCTACACAAATTTTTTTTTTTTTTTTTTTTTGGCAAGGAACGGGCACCCACGTACGGGCACGTCCTAGTAGTAATAATGCTTTGTTCATGCTGTTTCCCCGTATTCTGTTTGTTTACAATTACAATAATGAAATTATGACAAATGGGAATAAAGTTGAAGCATTTTGCAACTTGAAAAAACATTCGATGTATCCTCTCATTCATATATATTACTAAAGTGCATTTTGCTCTCTGATATATACATTCTGGTGTTCAAATACAGTTGAAAAAAATAAAATAATAATCTCTCGGGAATTTCCCCAACCTTCCGACTAATGAATTGCGTTTTTGTATTTTCTTCTGTAAGTATGGCAGAGGTATGACAGCTTTTCTTGCATATAAATGAATAAATGAATATAATACGCTTAGTTATAAGAAATCGCTGATTTCTTAAAATTCTCAGATTTCACTCCAAATTTCAGCACTTATTTAGTCTTCGAGATCCGATCCCTAAACCCGAACACAGATTTTGATTATATATGTACTTTAATTAGTCCATGGGAGTACATCATGTTTCCAACGTAAGGTAAGCTTGAATAGGCCGCAACAAAATTGTGGCTAAGACCCCTGAGAGGTGATGTTGAGCTGACCGGGGATAAAGCCTTTCATGCAGGTAAGCCGTAATTTCTCTTCATATCCAAACATTTCTATTTAACCAAACACCCAGTTTTCATTCATGCACTCCTTGGGAGTTCCCTTAATATGTATGCATGCAAAGTTTCGGGCTGCTAGGTTTCATGGTTTCGGAGTTATGGAGGAGACACTGATTGACTAACGGACACACATTGCCTGTTATTGTTTATAATATATATATATATATATATATATATATATATATACATTTTTCCGTTCTCCAACCTATAGCTTTGTCTTTAAAAAAAAAACTCAACGTTTCGGCCAGCAACCCAGCATGCGCTGAGCCTCCACTAGCCTTCATCAAGACTAGCCTCCACTAGCCTCTTGGAAGCTAGTGGAGGCCTCTAGGAGTCAGACTTCCTAGCTCAAAAGATGGCTGAGATATAGCCCGGCCAAACAAGAACGAAAGAAAGAAAGAAAGAAATAAATAAATAAATAAACTGGAGTGAAAACTGAGTACTCCCTTTCAGCGTGCGTCATCGCCGGGCCCCCTTTGGTGCCCGGCGATGACATCATGCAGCGTCTGAAGATGGCATAGGAAAGGAACGGTGTTGCCCATTCTTCTGTACAAAACTGTTCAAGCTCAGTCAAGTTGCATGGGGAGCGTTGATGGACAGAAATCTTTAAGTCAGGCAACAGATTTTGGATTGGATTTAGGTTGGAGCTCTGACTGGGCCACTCAAGACATTTATCTTTTTGTTCCATAGCCACTCCAGTATCGCTTTGGCTGTGCGCTTCGGGTAATTGTTATGCTCAAAGGTGAACTTCTGTCTCAATTTCAGCTTTCTGCAGAGGACAGTAGGTTTTCCTCTAGGATTTTTCTGTATTTTGCTCCATCCATCTTCCTTTCTATCCTGACAAGTGCCGTAGTCCCTGCTGATGAGAAACATCACCATAACATGATGCTGCCACCGCCATGCTTCATAGTAGGAATGGTGTTCTTTGGGTGATGTGCTGTGTTGAGTTTGCACCAAACGTAACGCTTTGCATTTTGGCCAAAAAAAGTTCTATCTTGGTTTTGTCAGATCACAAAACGTTTTGCCACATTGCTTCAGAATCTCCGGAGAGGTTTTTTGCATACCTCAAACGGGACTCAACGTGGGATTTATTGAGCAATGGATTCCTTCTTGCCATGCTACCGTACAGGCCAGACTTGTGGAGTGCTTGGGATATTGTTGTCACATGCATACAGTGCCATAAAGACATGAAGCCCTTTCAAAGTTGCTGTTGGCCTCTTGGTGGCCTCTCTGATCAGTCTCGTCCTTGCTTGGTCATTGAGTTTGGAGGGATGGCCTGATCTAGGCAGGGTCTTGGTGGTACCATACGCCTTCCACTTCTTGATTATCTTGACTGTGCTCCAAGGGATATTCAAGGCCTTTGAAATATTTTTATACACATCCCCTGATACATGCCTTTCCACAACTTTATCCCGAAGGATCTTTGAAAGCTCCTTGGTGCTCATGGTTGAGTTGTTAGGGTTAGCAGAAAACATATACAGCACAATACAGCAGAGGAAATTTACAGGTACAGCTAATCTCCTTCCGAAATTATCAGAATCACTGCAATTTAACACAGGTTGAGGCCAATTAACTTGGTGTGTGATTTTGAAGGTGATGGGTTACACCTGAGCTAATTTACAATTAATATTACAAGAGAGGTGAACACTCACCCAACCAAGATGTTCTAGTTTTGTATTTTTAATAACTTTTCTGAAATTTGTCGAATTCGTTTTTCACTTGTGTTACATATTTATGTGAATGTATGTGAATTACCATTCAGGTCTTTGCTTATCCGGGTGTAGTATATTAAGTTGTTGTGTAGTTGTTGTGATTGGAGGGTCAGGAGCCCTTCTGAACCAGTGGCCGGAAACGGAAGTGACCGGAAACGGAAGAAGAAAAGACACGAGGAGAAAAAAGGACGAGTATTATTCTTCCTCGCCCCGCTCCGACAAAAGGTGGGATCGACCTTGCGCTGCGTGGAAAAGCGGCGTTCCGATCCGAAGCCTGTCTGGCGAGAGGAATTACCGGGACTTGTACCTGCCCGGTGGAGACGGCAAGTTGACGTGGGGCCGTGCATCGACCCCGCGCCTGGCCTCGTTCGCGGCACTGTCCAAACAGACGCGTGCGGGTCGCACGTTGGGGCCTAACCCGCCTTGCAAGCGGCGTGGGGTTTGGCTTGCTTTACCGTATCCGCCTCGCGTGTCCACGAGGGGCTGCAGCCACGGTGCCTGGTACGATACCTGCCCGGTGGAAAAACGTCCACCCGGGGTTCGTTCTACCGCCCGAGTGCGTTGCCGGCGACCATCATCTTGGTCAGGAGGGGCCCAGAGACATTGTGCGGGACCGAGACCAAAAGGGTGTCGTGAGTACTCACCGGGACACACGTATATAAGATGGCCATCTTACTCATAGGAAAGTGCTTGTGAATTGGGAATTGTTGATGGTTGTATATGGTTGATTGCTCGGGGAAAATCTCCGTGGTTGTGTCATTGCACTTGTATGGTCATTCCCATTGAAATATATCCTTGAACGTCAGTTGTCTCTGGGGTGAAATTCCTATGGATTGCGTGGCGAAAGCGCATATTTAATACAGCTTTCTGGTGAAGTTCCTCTCACGGTCCGGGGGTCACCGAGACCAGGTATTCACCGAGGGGACCACGTAACAGAATTGGGGGCTCGTCCAAATTACGATTTGCGGTTTCGCAATTGGGTCTACGTCCGGGATTTAAAATTGTATAAAATAATAAAATAATAATTTTTTATTAATTAAAAATTATTAATTAATTATTAATTAGTAATTTTTTTTGTTGTTGAGAAATTGGGGTAAAGTCTTGGGTGAAGGTTAACAGGTGTTAACGATAGGCACCATGGCGTTTGTGGCACAGAACTTTGGGGTAACCCCGAGTGAGGCACAGTTCCGAGCGTTGCTAAAGTCGGACCTCTTGAAATTGGCCAAACATTTTAACTTGGAGGTCCGAACTAATTTGAGGAAGGCAGAGTTGCAGGCCACGGTGATACAATCTATGGTGGGATTAGGAACATGGGACGAGTTAGCCTGGGAGTGGCTACCCGAAGAACCAGAAGACGTTGAGCTCCGGAAACTGGAGTTGCAATTACGGAGCCAGGAACGGATCAAAGAAGAAGAAAGGAAAGCAGAAAAGGAAAGAGCAGAAGAAGAAAGGAAAGCAGAAGCGAGGAGGGAAGAGAAACAAGCAGAGGAAAGGAGAGTGGAACGAGAACTCCAGGAAAGGTTAGAAGACAAAAAAGCAGAGGAAAGGAGAGCTGCAAGGGACCTCGAAGCAGAGGAGAGAAAAGCGGAAAGGGAATTAAAGGAACGTGACATGGAGCTTCAGCAAGAAATCAAATTCAAGGAGCTGGAGTTAATGAGAGAACGGGGAGAGGCACCACCCTTGCTGACGGGGTCGACACCTAACCAGAAAACCTGGGATGTGGGCAGACATGTGAGGCTGGTTCCACCGTTCAGTGAAAAAGAAGTCGCGAAATTTTTTCCACACTTTGAGAAAGTGGCTCGACAATTAAACTGGCCGGAGGAGGCCTGGACCATACTCGTGCAAAGTGTGCTGGTGGGGAAAGCTCAGGAAATTTATTCGGCGCTACCAATGGACCAATGTGCAGATTATGAGGTACTGAAGAAGCACATCCTCAAAGCCTATGAGTTGGTTCCGGAAGCTTACAGGCAAAAATTCAGGAATGCCAGGAAGAGGGAGAGTGAGACCCATGTGGAGTTTGCCAGAGTGAAAGAAAACATGTTTGATCGGTGGTGTGAGTCAAAAGGAGTCGGGAAAGACTTCGAAACATTGCGGGACTTGATCCTGGTGGAGGAATTCCAGCAGTGTGTCCACGAGGACATCAAAGTGTACCTGCAGGAAAAGAAGGTACCAAAGTTGTGGGACGCAGCCACCATGGCAGATGATTATGCCTTAACCCACCGAATAGGGGTCCACGAACCTAACTCCTCGCCTAGATCTCCGCAGGGGAGGTGGGGAACAGCAGGTGCGGAGAACGACCATACATGGCGGCGGCCTTGAGATGATTATGGGGACAACTATGATACCCCACCGGTTCGAAATCAGAGGGATGCGGGCCCAAGACAAACTTATAGTTCGGGGGGCCCGAGGCAGACCCCGAGTTTTTCCTCCGGGCCTACTTGCGCGTTTTGCAAGAAACCTGGACACTTGATGTCCAGTTGTTACCTCATGAAAAGGGACAACCCAGAGCGGAGTCCGACTATTACAACTCCGAATGCGATGGCTAGCGTAAGAAATCGCCATCAAAAGGGTTACCAACCATTTATTTCAGAGGGGTTTGTGTCACTGGATGGAGCCTCGACTAACCGGAGACCGGTTAGGATATTGAGGGACACAGGGGCCCATCAATCGTTAATGCTTGAAGGCATTTTGCCATGGTCCGAGGAGACGGCAACGGGGGATAGTGTTCGTTTACAGGGGATCGGGGGCGGTGTTAGTGCTCCCCTTCAGGTCATCCAGTTGGAGTCCGATTTGGTGTCAGGACCGGTCACCGTCGGTTTACAAGCCACGCTTCCTGTAGAGGGTGTATCTGTGGTTATCGGGAATGATTTGGCCGGGGGTCAAGTTTATGGTAACCTGAGGGTTGGTAAAGAGCCCAGCAGGGAAAATAACATCACACCAGCTCGGGATGGCGACCAAAGTGCCAAGTTATTTGTAGGGGGACTGAACTTCAAAACAGAGGAAGAAGTTCTGACCTCTGTCTTCAACAGATATGGGCCGCTGGTGGAAGTGCGGTTGGTAAGAGACTGGGAAACGCAACAGTCAAGAGGGTTCGGCTTTGTCACGTTTGTCAGCACAAAAGACGCCAGAGAGGCAGAGAAGAATTGGAATGGCAAGGATTTGGAGGGTCGGACCATAACAGTAGGGAAGGCATTTCGTAGGCGTCGAGAGGTCTACAGGAGAGGACAACTGGGCGGTAGTTTTGGTAGTGGCCGAGAAGGAGACCGCTATTCATGGGACTACAGGGACCAGTGGTCCCACCCTAATTATTAGGGAAGTTCTGAGAAGTTGAAGCACTGAAGGCGGCGGAGCCGCCGAGCTAAGATTCCTACACGAATTAACCGTGAACGCCGTTCCTAAAGGCGTCCATGTAGTGAACTTTCATGCACGGACTAACCGTGAACTCCACGTTCCTCAAGGCGCCCATGTAGAGAACTTTCCTGCACGGACTAACCGTGAACTCCGCGTTCCTAAAGGCATCCATGTAGTGAATACTCGGCTTGGCCTCCCGGAAAAAGTGCTATCGAGTTGTTTAACTTTGGATCTTTGATCAACCCCTTAACCTTCATTCCCAAGAAACTGACGGTCAAAGTCAGAGGGTCATGAGATGGAGTTTGATTTGGCAGGGACAATGTCGTTGTTGGTACTTAGTCCAGAGGGAGTAATCTGGAGGGGTTGTGGTGAAATTTTGGTTGCTTTATTTTTAAGTGATAACTGTGCCCGGGGGGAACGGATAATGTGGGGGGGGTTGAGTTATCTGGTTTGTTTCTCCAAATTGGCCGGCAAAGAAAGTTTTCGCTGGGTTCAAACTTTCTTTCTTGAAGGGGGGGAGTGTTACATATTTATGTGAATGTATGTGAATTACCATTCAGGTCTTTGCTTATCCGGGTGTAGTATATTAAGTTGTTGTGTAGTTGTTGTGATTGGAGGGTCAGGATCCCTTCTGAACCAGTGGCCGGAAACGGAAGTGACCGGAAACGGAAGAAGAAAAGACACGAGGAGAAAAAAGGACGAGTATTATTCTTCCTCGCCCCGCTCCGACAAAAGGTGGGATCGACCTTGCGCTGCGTGGAAAAGCGGCGTTCCGATCCGAAGCCTGTCTGGCGAGAGGAATTACCGGGACTTGTACCTGCCCGGTGGAGACGGCAAGTTGACGTGGGGCCGTGCATCGACCCCGCGCCTGGCCTCGTTCGCGGCACTGTCCAAACAGACGCGTGCGGGTCGCACGTTGGGGCCTAACCCGCCTTGCAAGCGGCGTGGGGTTTGACTTGCTTTACCGTATCCGCCTCGCGTGGCCACGAGGGGCTGCAGCCACGGTGCCTGGTACGATACCTGCCCGGTGGAAAAACGTCCACCCGGGGTTCGTTCTACCGCCCGAGTGCGTTGCCGGCGACCATCATCTTGGTCAGGAGGGGCCCAGAGACATTGTGCGGGACCGAGACCAAAAGGGTGTCGTGAGTACTCACCGGGACACACGTATATAAGATGGCCATCTTACTCATAGGAAAGTGCTTGTGAATTGGGAATTGTTGATGGTTGTATATGGTTGATTGCTCGGGGAAAATCTCCGTGGTTGTGTCATTGCACTTGTATGGTCATTCCCATTGAAATATATCCTTGAACGTCAGTTGTCTCTGGGGTGAAATTCCTATGGATTGCGTGGCGAAAGCGCATATTTAATACAGCTTTCTGGCGAAGTTCCTCTCACGGTCCGGGGGTCACCGAGACCAGGTATTCACCGAGGGGACCACGTAACACTTGGAAGTTGTGGGTTATGATGTGTAAATAAAGGTGGAAAAAGTCTGATTTAATGCATTTTAATTCCAAGAAAATGTTGAAATTCCATTTTAATTCCATAAGGCAACAAGAGGTGAAAAACTTGAAAGGGGATGTAGCCTTTCTGTAGGCAATGTGTGTGTGTGTGTGTGTATGTATATATATATATATTATATATATGTATATTATATATACATACACACACTAGTGGGGTCACCCGTGGGTATCCCACGGGCATGGACGTGTGTGACATTTCGACATATTGAGTTAGATGCTGCACATTCATTTTTACAAAATGGTTACTGGCAAGTCATCAGATCCAGAAATGGTGTAATGAACACAATTTATTTATTTCACATAATATGTGACACCTCACTCCTCTCCACCTGACACTCTCCTCTCTCCACCTAGCACTCCTCTCCTCTCCAATCCCTCATATTCCTCTCCTCTCCAATCCCTCACCTCTCCAATCCCTCACACTCCTCTCCTCTCCAATCCCTCCTCACTCTCCTCTCCAATCGCTCCTCACTCGCCTCTCCAATCGCTCCTCACTCGCCTCTCCAATCGCTCCTCACTCGCCTCTCCAATCGCTCTTCACTCGCCTCTCCAATCGCTCCTCACTCGCCTCTCCAATCGCTCCTCACTCGCCTCTCCAATCGCTCCTCACTCGCCTCTCCAATCGGCTTTCCCCGTCTCGTTTCTCTCGTTTTTCTCCCGTCTCGTTCTTTTTCTTGCTCCAAATCGGCCCGTCTCGCCCGTCGGAATCGGAAATCGGCCCGTCTTGCTTTCTTGCTTGCGTGTAAATAAATTGTGTTCATTCCACCATTTCTGGATCTGATGACTTGCCAGTAACCATTTTGTAAAAATGAATGTGCAGCATCTAACTCAATATGTCAAAATGTCACACACGTCCATGCCCGTGGGATTCCCACGGGTGACCCCGCAAGTTTGCATTGACGTTCGTCGATGGACTCGTTCGCCCATCTCATTCGTTTTCTTGCTACATCCTGTTCAAGTCTGCGTTCTTCATCGATCGTCTCATTCATTTTGGAAATAGAAGTTTCCACGCAGCGCATGAATTGTCACGATCCTCAAGAGGAATTTGTCTCGTAATCATCAAATGATAAATGGCAAGTAAATTATATTGTGGAAAATTTAAGATTTCAAATAAACCTATTTAAAGTGTATGCGCACATAACTAATAAAGAAAACGAAGAAATATCTCTCGGTAATTTCCTGAAACATATTTTACTTCCGAATAATAATGTTGAATGAAATAAAAACGAAGAAATATATGTCGGCATCATTGTTGACGTTTTTGTGACGACTGTCATCAAACGAAAAAGTAATATATCAACGGAAAAGCAAAAGCGAAATTTTAATATATATCGACACGTTGCCGTCGGTCATGTTGGGCGGTGTATGATACACCATGACGCGATTTTTAAAAATATATCTCTGCATTTTCCCGCGTGTGTGGAATGTTCTCAATTATTGCTGACACCGAGTCTAAAACCATCGATAAAAATGAAATCATATGGTGAGTTCGATTGGAGATAAAGGCGTGAGAGAGACTCAATGGCCTTGAAGTTACAGGCATTTGAGAATTCATTTCGTTCTATAAATGGCAACTTTCATTGGATTTTCTTCCCGTTTTTTTTCAACCGAGTCTAAAACTATGTTAGCGACTGTGAAAAATGAAATGATATATCGAATTTGATTTGAAATAAAACTGGGAGAGAGAGCAAGACACCACGGGCCTACAAAACAGGCCTCAAAGCTATGCGAGTTAATAAAATGGTGGATATTTGTTTATAATTATATGAAGCCACTCCCAGAATGGGTGGAGCTACTCTGCAAACCGAGTAAGCCACACCCCGGACAGACGCCCAACAGACAGACAGACAGACAGACAGACAGAATCATCTATGGCTATTATAATATAGATAGTTACGTTTGTGGGGGGTAGTGATACTGTAGACCAGATGGAATGTACAGATTAGCGTGCTCCGGCTGCAGTGAAGAAGAAGAACCATCTCAATGTACCATAAGTAGGGAATTTGCGTAGACCGGACTGTCGTGTAAGCTTGAATATTCATCCCCATCACAAGGGGTGGGCTTGTTAATTAGCGAGGGATTATGGATAAATTAATCCCCTGTGTGTCGTTGACTCTGTAATCTATTCCTCTTGTCCTTATGACATTACACTAGACACCCAAGTCAGAATCCCGCATTTAAACACACCAATTCATAAAAACCACCGGAAGCCAGGCATGAAACACTGCCGCTGATTACCCTGACTTGGGGAGCGCACAGGACGGGCACAGAGGGGCAGTGATTGGTCCAGGGTTTTATTGACAGAAAGGACGAGTAAGAAGGGACTCACTGATTGGGGAAGCAGGACAGACGACATCAGAACCGCGGGTCCAAAATAGTTTGGAGTGGCGGACCTCTTTCTTCTCATTCTGGATGCCATAGCGGACGGTTGTGTGCAGACATCATCTCGCCCTTTTCCGATTTTGGACCCGATTGCGAACGGCCGTGTGGCGAGGTCTTGCTGGTGGTCGTGGCGAGGTTTTGCTGGTGGTCGTGAGGAGGAAGAGCTGCGGCTTTCCAAGCAAGAACGATGGGTGGACGAGCGCTGCTTGCTCACTGCAGCATGACAAGGCCAAGAGTGGGCGGACGCGCAGTGAGGCCTAACCCGCGCGAACGAGCGTGCATTCCCGTCAAGGACTGAGAGGATCTTTGGCGATTACTGACGAGACACCCCAGCCAATTTGAGCTAAGTCCCCATAATAAATCGCACACATTTATTTTCATTCTTTTATATTTCCCTTTGTCTGTGTGGAGGGTCCCTCAATGTCAGATTTTAGTTTTATCGTGCTCTCTTTGTTACCGGCATTTTCTTTAATAAACCAGTTTATTTTTGTACATTCTAAATCCGGTTCATTTGAGTATATTTATTGCAGGGTTGAGGACACCGAGAGATCCGTGAAGGTAAGCTTTTTGGCTTCATCCGTGTTGCCCTGCGGTGTTCACCAAGGGTAGTCACACGACAATATCTATCTATCTATCTATCTATCTATCTATCTATATATATATATATATATATATATATATATATATATATATCTGGCAACAAAATTTTTGAGAATATGGAGAAGTCAAATAAATAATTTGGTCAAAAGGTCAAAGTCACATAAAATCATCAATTTTCATCCAATTGACCTGAAATTTTAATAATTTGCTTCACCAAGATTGGTTAACCAATCAAAAGCTAGAATCCGATTTGTTTTCGATCAAAAAGTCAAAAGTTGAGGTTGCATTGAATCGTTAATTTTCATTGTATTTTTTTTTTAAAGCTATTTTCGTGATATCATTCGGAAGAATAAGAAGACGTCTGAATACAAAGCAGATGCGGACGGGCGTTGCATTTTCAGATGCTTTCTGGTTTATTTTATTTCCTGAGTTCCCATACTTCAACACAGGAGGAGGCCCATCAAAGCCTGTGCAAAGGCTGTCAACCTATGGTTGTTTATCCTTGCTCTATCATTTTAAAATGCTGATTGTCGAGCAAGGAAGCAGCACGTACCATTTTAATCTTTGGTACGACTCGGACCAGGTTTTAACCTTTGACCTCCCAGACTTCGAGAGGGTGCTCTAACCATTACGCCCATCGAGTCTGGTTGTAATAGCGATTCGATAAGCCCTCCTTCTTCCTATAATCCTTATAGAACCACACGAAAAGAAGGTAAACTGTGTTGTTGGTGCAAGGGAAATGGAATAAACCTTTTCCACATTTTAACACCAAACTCTTGGCGAAGACCAATGTTCATAAAAACTTTGACAGGTCAACAAAACTCTGACTTGAGATTAATTTATCAACACGTTCGGGCTGAAGATCCGCCATCACGTGATGATCTAAAATGACGATGAGCAATCGGCCGTTTGTTAGCAGGTTATCAATTTGCTAATGGTTCATACACCTGTAATCGGGCTAACCTGCTTTGAAATGCATGACCACCAGCTTTGTGCAAACACGATATTGATGCGTCGAAAGTCTATTTTTGCATTTATCAATCATGTTACGTTGACAATATTACCTTTCATTACAATGAATTACATACATGGTTCCACCAGGCATGAATACCAGGATTCCCCCCACCGAATTCCCGGTACGGAAGAGGTTAGGAGAGGCTACGTGGACTCCGAGAGTCTACAGCTGTGTTGAACTGTTTGAGTTTTGCCAAACCTACAATAATAACATTTAGCTTTTTTTCCTTTAAGACAAAAAGCCCAAACCCACCCATCCTTGTGGTCATTTGAAGCCCCCCTCCTACCCACCCATCCTTGTGGCCATTTGAAGCGCCCCTCCTACCCACCCATCCTTGTGGCCATTTGAAGCGCCCCTCCTACCCACCCATCCTTGTGGTCATTTGAAGCCCCCCTCCTACCCACCCATCCTTGTGGCCATTTGAAGCCCCCCTCCTACCCACCCATCCTTGTGCCATTTGAAGCCCCCCTCCTACCCACCCATCCTTGTGGTCATTTGAAGCCCCCCTCCTACCCACCCGTCCTTGTGGCCATTTGAAGCCCCCCTCCTACCCACCCGTCCTTGTGGCCATTTGAAGCCCCCCTCCTACCCACCCATCCTTGTGGCCATTTGAAGCCCCCCTCCTACCCACCCATCCATGTGGCCATTTGAATCCCCCCTCCTACCCACCCATCCTTGTGGTCATTTGAAGCCCCCCTCCTACCCACCCATCCTTGTTGTCATTTGAAGCCCCCCTCCTACCCACCCATCCTTGTTGTCATTTGAATCCCCCCTCCTACCCACCCATCCTTGTGGTCATTTGAAGCCCCCCCCCCTACCCACCCATCCTTGTTGTCATTTGAAGCCCCCCTCCTACCCACCCATCCTTGTGGCCATTTGAAGCCCCCTCCTACCCACCCATCCTTGTGGCCATTTGAAGCCCCCCTCCTACCCACCCATCCATCCTTGTGGCCATTTAGGCCCCCCTCCTCCTACCCACCCATCCTTGTGGCCATTTGAAGCCCCCCTCCTACTCACCCATCCATCCTTGTGGCCATTTAGGGGCCCCCGTCCTACCCATCCATCCTTGTGGCCATTTAGGGCCCCCTTCCTACCCACCCATCCATCCTTGTGGCCATTTAGGGGCCCCCTCCTGCCCACCCATCCTTGTGTCGATTTAAGGCCCCCCTCCTACCCACCCATCCACCCATGTGGCCATTTGAAGCCCCCCTCCTACCTACCCACCCACCCACCCGTGGCCATTTGAAGCCCCCCTCCTACCCACCCACCCATGTGGCCATTTGAAGCCCCCCTCCTACCCACCCACCCATCCTTTTGGTCATTTAAAGCCGCCCTCCTACCCACCCACCCATCCTTGTGGCCATTTGAAGCCCCCCCTCCTACCCACCTACCCATTCTTGTGGCCCTTTAAAGTCCCCCTCCTACCCACCCACCCACCCATCCTTGTGGCCATTTAAAATAGGCCGGAGAACGCAGGGAGAAGGGATCACTATGACAAAAAGAAGAGATACCTGAAAGGTAGGGATGCAGACTCCTCAAGGATGCTTTTCGATGCAGCAGGATCCGACGATGGTGTTGGGTCCAGGATGTTCATCCGTTCAGCACGACCAAATGCACGTCTTTGACTCCAGATATTTAAGTCCCGGCACACCGGGGAACTGAGAGAGTGGGAAGCCACTGCTCTGGAGCGTATCCTCGCTGTGTGGGAGCCACATTACAGGGAGAGCGTGCGGTCATGGCGGACACAAAGGCAGGACTGGAGCAGCGCTTTAGGTGTGGACGAGCTGGCGGTCCGCCTCCGCGCCGGCTCTTTACGCACTACATGTACAAGGTTTTGGCTTTCGTAAATAAGCACAACTAACATCGTCTCGGATCTTCATGTCGATGAGGAGCGACTTCCCTCATCCCTCCCCCATGCACAACACACCCCCTCCACGACCTCTCGCAATGTTCCCCAAACAAACCTCAAACCGAATCCTGTGCACGTTCCACCAGTGCTCACTTGGGTTTCCACGTTATACACGAGTGTCTGACTCGCACGGATTGTCTTTCGTGCACCTGCACGGTTTAATACTCGGGCAGTAAACGTACGTACAGGTCGGTATTGCTTGCTCAAGATGCACAATGTAATAGCAATTGCATGGACGGTGATATATATATATATATATATATATATATTTTTCATAAATATATATATATTACATATATACATATATACAGTCGTGGCCAAAAATATCGGCACCCTTGCACTTTTTTCAAATAACTCACAATTTTCTCGAAAAATAAGTTGAAATTGACAAAAGTATTTGGTCTCCACAATTCTTTATTTCACTGTTAATATTACAGAACCTTTGTTTTTGATTCAGAGCTTAATATATCCCTTTAAATCAGAAAATAAAAAGAAATGGCATTGACAAAATTATTGACACCTGAGGCTTAATATTTGGTAGCACAACATTTGGACAAAATAACTGCAGTCAAGCGCTTCCTACAGCCATGAATTAGCTTCCTACACCCCTCTACTGGTAGTTGGGCCCACTCTTCTTGTGCAAACTGCTCCAGTTCTCCCAGATTTGAAGAGTGCCTTCTCCCAACTGCTGCTTTCAGATCTCCCCACAGGTGTTCAATGGGATTTAGATCTGGACTCATTGCTGGCCACTTCAGAACAGTCCAACGTTTTGTCTTGAACCATTCCTGGGTGCTTTCTGAAGTGCCCCCTTTCATTGAGTTGGCGACGGATGGTGCGAGTTGAAACGGTCGTACCTTGTGTCTGAAGGTCAGCTTGAATCTGTTTGGCAGTTGATCGAGGTGCTTTCTCCACCATTTAATCCTTTCGCTGCAATCTACGATCAAGTTTTCTCTTGCGGCCACGTCCAGGGAGGTTGTCTACAGTCCGAAGTTTGTGTATCCAAAAAGACTCACGTCTCAGAATTGTGGTGTGTGATTGATTTGCAATTGATTTGATGACAGAGATTTGAATATCGTCTATTGAGTAATCCGGTTGATTAAAATGTAAAGTGCAAGGTAGAGATTTGCCCTGATTAGTGTGAAAGTTACTGACCTCTGACCGTGTGTTATTAAAGCGTGTGTAGAGTGTGTTCTCAGTTTTTCCAACATATTGTTTAGTGCACTTTTGGCAAGTGATTAGGTGGATGACCCATGTAGATTTATAGTCTATATAGGAGGTGATGGGGAACTTTTGTTCAGTGCTACAACTCAGAATTTGTTTCCTTCTAATAAATGCTTATGAATGATAAGTTTCTTTGCTGTGGGGATGTGGGTGCTTTGCTTTTATTAAAAGGTCCCCGAGTGTCCGACCACGTCAACATGATATCAGTGGAGGTTGAGGAAATGTGGTGCTGTGTTTCTGACTGGGGGGGGGGGGGGGGGAGGAAGGGCCTTATTAGTCCCCTACCGGTGTACAGCGGAGGGGACTATAGGTTTGCACTCCGTCCCTCCGTCTGTCAGTCCGTCACGCAAAGAACAGCTTTCCGGACTTTTTTTCTAAACGCTTAATGCTAATGATTTCAAACTTGGTACATGGTTTCCTCATGATAAGTTACAGATCAAGTTCGAACCTCACGACGTTTCGATCATTTTTGACAAAGTTATGGCACTTTGAACTTTGGTAATTCCCCAACAGTTTTCCAGACGACAGACTGCCGGTAGGGGACATGTATTGCAGCGCAATACTCGGAATGCTTGTTAAAAGTACTTGGGAATTGGTATGGGGTGGGGAAGTAGGTTGTTACCAGTGGGTCACGGTTAGTTGCAGGTTTGGGTTTGTAAGTCAGAAGGTCTGGTCTAGGTATGCGTTTTGCTTGGTTTATCGCTTCTTTCACAGAGTGAGAGACATAGTGTCTTGCAAGGAAATGTCTTTCCAGTTGGGAGAGACAAGTTTCTTCTGCCATTTTTGTTGAGCAGATGCGTCTTCCTCTGATTGCTTGACTGTATGTATGGTATGTTTACAATAAATTGTATGTTTAGCGTCAGATGAAGATAGAAGGTAAGAGTGAGTGTTTCTTGGTTTGGTGTATAGTTCTGTTTCGAGTCTGTTGTTTTGAAGTGTGAGTGATGTGTCTAGAAAGTGAAGCATGGACTTTGAGCTGTCGAATGTAAACTTGATGGTCGGATGAATCAAATTTAATTCATTTTGGAACTGTATGAGACCATGGGGGGATTTTGACGAGATAAACTCGATGTCATCAATATAACGTACCCAGGATGCCGTGATGAGGTTGTGCATAGATTTTAGCCTCTATCATTCCCATGAAGATGTCGGCGTACGATGGTGCAACACGGGTGCCCATAGCGGTACCCTGAGTTTGAATGTAATGTCGTCCGTTGAATTTGACATTATTCAATTTGAGCGTCAGTTCCAATGGGCGCATAAGGTAGGTGGTATTGGGACTTGTCGTGTATCCAGTGCTTTGCGGCATGCAGACAGGCCTTCTGAATGTGGAATAGTAGTGTAGAGGGATGTAACATCTGCCGTGACTAAAATTATGCGGACATTGAAAGGTGAGCATGTTTCATTCAATCCTCTGATGCGAGTCAGAAAACTGGTGATGTGTGTCCTCAAGGTATGAGTATATGTATATATACATGCACAATAAATGATTATCGCATGAAGATACAAGTATAGTGTGGAAATGCAGGAGCACATTTCTAGTACCTGCTGTTCACCGTCAAATCCCATATGATGTCGCTTTTCACATTCGTTTGTACGTGAAAGGCTGTGCATGGTGTGATCGTGAGCATGTCTCACAAAGACGAGTGTGTGTTGTGCGGATTATATCTGTGCTTGCATCGTTACTGGAAATAGCAACGTTGCGCTCTGCATCACTGATCGCGACGGATGCGCCACGGGCGGGTTGTTGCTGGTGTAACCCTGACGCTGCCCCGCTGGCGGGTTACAAGACCAGGCCCGGTACTTTGTGCACCGTATGGAAGATGTTCATTGGAGTCCATCCACTGACAGATGCGCAAATCAGCAGGTGTGATGATGGCGCACGTCATGTGACCCTCCCGTAACGATCGCCAAACTCCCAGAGGAAGCAGTAAATCACCGCAATTGGTCCCTTTATTTACGTACAGCCCGAGCGGAAGGGCTCAACTCGGTGAGTCAACCTTGGATGCTGGTCCAAATGATTTTGTGTCAGCATTAAAGTGAAGTACAAGACTGGTGCTGTAGATGAAAGCTGCGATCGATGTATTACGTATGTAGACCATTGTCGATAGTTCCGCATGGTGTCCGTCACAAAGCAGCATTTCCTTTGTTTAGAAATCATTGCATATTGGGACTCCACAATCTATTATCTTAACTCCGACCACTCGCCTCTTAGCTGTCTTGCTTGGATTCAAATCTCAGACAGGTTGCACCTGTCATCCCGGCGTTTCACAGGTAGAGCGATTCATCAATGGGTGTGCCGTCCCCCAGATGGACGTTACACTCGTCTGCCGACATTAGTTGGTGGATACGAAAGATCCCACGGTGTCCTTTGCGAAGAGTAGGCGAGCTCTGGCCGCAACCCTGAACAAATGCCAAATTCCTGCTCTCACCAACAAGGGGCACTGCATCAGCAGCATCGCCGCAACCCTGAACGAATGCTAAATTCCTGCTCTCACCAACAAGGGGCACTGCATCAGCAACGTCGCCGCAACCCTGAACGAATGCCAAATTCCTGCTCTCACCAACAGGGGGCACTACATCAGCAGCATCGCCGCAACCCTGAACAAATGCCAAATTCCTGCTCTCACCAACAGGGGGCACTGCATCAGCAGCATCGCCGACACCCTGAATGAATGCCAAATTCCTGCTCCCACCAACAAGGGGCACTGCATCAGCAGCATCGCCACAACCCTGAACAAATGACAAATTCCTGCTCTCACCAACAGGGGGCACTGCATCAGCAGCATCGCTGCAACCCTGAATAAATGACAAATTCCTGCTCTCACCAACAGGGGGCACTGCATCAGCAGCATCGCCGCAACCCTGAATAAATGACAAATTCCTGCTCTCACCAACAGGGGGCACTGCATCAGCAGCATCGCCGCAACCCTGAATAAATGACAAATTCCTGCTCTCACCAACAGGGGGCACTGCATCAGCAGCATCGCCGCAACCCTGAATAAATGACAAATTCCTGCTCTCACCAACAGGGGGCACTGCATCAGCAGCATCGCCGCAACCCTGAATAAATGACAAATTCCTGCTCTCACCAACAGGGGGCACTGCATCAGCAGCATCGCCGCAACCCTGAAAGAACCAAGGACGGACACAACCCGTATCGACGCGCTCTATACGAACGACGACCCTCAACCAAAAATCTACCATGCGAGGCTCGTCGAGCACATCCATGGTCACACAACTGTCTCGGTGCAGGTTACGGACAAAGCACGCGAGCACGAGCATCATATACATTCCCAATGGACTCCTTTAATTTCCTCTCGTTTCAGTGAGTGCGTCCGAAGCAGCCACTGGGGACAGAAATGAGGCATCAGCATTCAACAGGTTATTCGCACACATATCTCTATAATGAAAGATAATGACAACAATAATAATAATAATGAGAATGACAGAACATTGTACTGCGGCGGGGACTAACAGATTCCTCGATCATTGGCGTACAGGTAACATATAAATAAGCTGAGATCAGCGGTCCCTTTTGGACAGTGGCACCACCGAGCATATGCAGCAAACACTCCATGGACATTGAAGCTTAACATTTGAGACCTGGCACAAGTTGTGGTCGAAAACCGGTGAAGGATGGTGAAAAGGCATCTAATTCCACAGCGAATACAATTGCGATGACGATTTGGGTTTGGCAATAACAGACCAGGATATAGGACGCCACTACGGCGGAGGCAGACATCTCCCATAAGAACAAAACCGAGCGCTGAACCCCGATTAATCGGGTCCATGGACCCCTAAGAGTGCAATGTTCAGTGCAGTTCCTGTGACTGGGGTTTAACAGGAGGTAGAATGGAGGGAGGTCGCAGGTTAAGAGGGTTCAGTGGTCCACAAGCTGGAACCGCCCAGGGATTGGAGAATGATGCATCAGATAATCTATCTATAATTCCAGTAATCTCTGTCTGTCTGTCTGTACGTTTGTTTGTTTGTCTGTGACCGCTGTTTCTCGACAACCACGGGTCCGATATACTTTTAACTTGCCAGGTATATTGCTGGGGACCCGAGGATGTGCCTTTTCAAGGTTTCATATTAATCGGACAATTACTTACCGAGCTATGTCCAAAAAACGATTCAACCAATCAGAGAGCAGCGAACGATCGCGTGTGCCGAACGTGGCGGGCACACTCTGCCTCGGATGGCACATTTGAGAGCGTATTCATTTATTTCACGTTTGCAAACTATGTTGGCGTTAAACTATGTTTTACAACTAATAAAAACGAATTTGCGATTCATTCGCTTTCCTGCGCGTTTGTGCACGCGATGGCGATTTCTTTACCAAACTCCGGAAGCCGTTCGCTTTGGACCAAACCATTGCATGTAAATAGAGGGGGGGGATTGTCACCACTCGCAAGCCGTTCGCTTTGGACCAAACCATTTCATGTAAATAGAGGGGGGGGATATAATTTTAGATATAGATATAGTACGGGCATGCCCTAGTAATAATAATACTAATAATAACATGGGTTCTATTTCAAGGAAGTTAAACACAGGAAAAAGCCATTAGGCCTATCAAGCCTGGTTGCCAGCTTATGGTTGTTCGTGCTCTATATCCTTTTAAAATGCCAAACCTCAAGCAACTTAGCAGCACGTACCATTTTTAAGTCTTTGGTATGACTCGGCCAGGGTTCGAACCATCGTCCCAGACTTTACACCACGGAGCCCGGCGATGACCGATGGAAGGGAAAATGTGGAATATTGTGTGTTGGGATTGCACACTCAAGTGGTAATCGGGGATAGTATAGCAGCACAAGCTTACAAAGGCCATACAATCCATAATAATACCCAAAAGACTGCATGACTAATATCGTTAGGAATAAAACAAATGGATCTGTTCAACACATACCAGGTTGGTGGTCCAAAAGGAGGTGGGGAAATAGTCATAAAAATCAAAATATACATCAGATGAAGCAAACGTCAAAATGGAATTCTGAAGCTTGGGAATAGGACAAAGAGTGGGGTACGGGGGAGGGAGCAACGTGGATTGGGGGGATAAATAAATAAATAAATGTTAACTCAATTTATTAGCACAATCCCACACATTGCTCATCATATGATCACACAATGGTTTATATATATGGTACTAACTGGCTACACAATGCTAAAGCACTATTACTTATTGTCGTTATAACTAATTAATTCATTCATTCTGATACAATTTGGTGAACTGAGCTCTCTCTCTCTAACCTCTAAATCGCTCTCCCTCTCTCTCTCTAACCTCTAAATCGCTCTCCCTCTCCCTCTAACCTCTAAATCGCTCTCCCTCTCTCTCTCAATCTCTCTCTCTAACCTCTAAATCGCTCTCCCTCTCCCTCTCAATCTCTCTCTCTAACCTCTAAATCGCTCTCCCTCTCCCTCTCAATCTCTCTCTCTAACCTCTAAATCGCTCTCCCTCTCTCTCTAACCTCTAAATCGCTCTCCCTCTCTCTCTAACCTCTAAATCGCTCTCCCTCTCTCTCTAACCTCTAAATCGCTCTCCCTCTCTCTCTAACCTCTAAATCGCTCTCCCTCTCAATCTCTCTCTCTAACCTCTAAATCGCTCTCCCTCTCTCTCTCTCTCTAACCTCTAAATCGCTCTCCCTCTCCCTCTCAATGTCTCTCTCTCTAACCTCTAAATCCCTCTCCCTCTCAATCTCTCTCTCTAACCTCTAAATCCCTCTCCCTCTCTCTCTAACCTCTAAATCGCTCTCCCTCTCTCTCTCAAACCTCTAAATCGCTCTCCCTCTCTCTCTCAATATCTCTCTCTAACCTCTAAATCGCTCTCCCTCTCCCTCTAACCTCTAAATCGCTCTCCCTCTCCCTCTCTCTCTCTCTAACCTCTAAATCGTTCTCCCTCTCCCTCTCTCTCTCTAACCTCTAAATCGCTCTCCATCTCCCTCTCAATCTCTCTCTCTCTAACCTCTAAATCGCTCTCCCTCTCAATCTCTCTAACCTCGAAATCGCTCTCCCTCTCCCTCTCAATCTCTCTCTCTAACGTCTAAATCGCTCTCCCTCTCCCTCTCTCTCTCTCTAACCTCTAAATCGCTCTCCCTCTCCCTCTCAATCTCTCTCTCTCTAACCTCTAAATCGCTCTCCCTCTCCCTCTCAATCTCTCTAACCTCTAAATCGCTCTCCCTATCCCTCTCTCTCTAACCTCTAAATCGCTCTCCCTCTCCCTCTCAATCTCTCTCTCTAACCTCTAAATCGCTCTCCCTCTCCCTCTCTAACCTCTAAATCGCTCTCCCTCTCCCTCTCAATCGCTCTCTCTCTAACCTCTAAATCACTCTCCCTCTTAATCTCTCTCTCTAACCTCTAAATCGCTCTCCCTCTCAATCTCCCTCTCTAACCTCTAAATCGCTCTCCTTCTCCCTCTCAATCTCTCTCTCTCTCTAACCTCTAAATCGCTCTCCCTCTCAATCTCCCTCTCTAACCTCTAAATCGCTCTCCCTCTCAATCTCCCTCTCTAACCTCTAAATCGCTCTCCCTCTCCCTCTCTAACCTCTAAATCGCTCTCCCTCTCCCTCTCAACCTCTCTGTCTCTAACCTCTAAATCGCTCTCCCTCTCAATCTCTCTCTCTCTAACCTCTAAATCGCTCTCCCTCTCAATCTCTCTCTCTAACCTCTAAATCTCTCTCCCTCTCAATCTCTCTGTCCAACCTCTAAATCGCTCTCCCTCTCCCTCTCAATCTCTCTCTCTTTAACCTCTAAATCGCTCTCCCTCTCCCTCTTAATCTCTCTCTCTTTAACCTCTAAATCGCTCTCCCTCTCCGTCTCAATCTCTCTCTCTCTAACCTCTAAATCGCTCTCCCTCTCAATCTCTCTCTCTAACCTCTAAATCCCTCTCCCTCTCAATCTCTCTCTCTTTAACCTCTAAATCGCTCTCCCTCTCCCTCTCAATCTCTCTCTCTAACCTCTAAATCCCTCTCCCTCTCTAACCTCTAAATCCCTCTCCCTCTCAATCTCTCTCTCTTTAACCTCTAAATCGCTCTCCCTCTCCCTCTTAATCTCTCTCTCTCTTTAACCTCTAAATCGCTCTCCCTCTCCCTCTCAATCTCTCTCTCTCTAACCTCTAAATCGCTCTCCCTCTCAATCTCTCTCTCTAACCTCAAAATCCCTCTCCCTCTCTCTCTCTAACCTCTAAATCCCTCTCCCTCTCTCTCTCTTTAACCTCTAAATCGCTCTCCCTCTCCCTCTTAATCTCTCTCTTTTTAACCTCTAAATCGCTCTCCCTCTCCCTCTCAATCTCTCCCTCTCTAACCTCTAAATCGCTCTCCCTCTCAATCTCTCTAACCTCTAAATCGCTCTCCCTCTCAATCTCTCTCTAACCTCTAAATCACTCTCCCTCTCCATCTAACCTCTATCTACCTATCTCTCTCCTCTTCTCCCTCTCAATCCCCCTCACCCTGTCAATCTCTCTCTCTCCTCTTCCTCCCCCTCTCAAACCTCTAAATCGCTCTCCCTCTCCATCACACACACACACACACACACACACACACACACACACACACACACACACACACACACACACACACACACACACACACACACACACACACTCTCTCTCTCTCTCTCTCTCTCTCTCTCTCTCTCTCTCTCTCTCTCTCCCTCTCTCTCCATGAGATTAATTCACATAGAGTAGCCATCCACACCCCCATACCCTTCCACAATAAAATAACAAGAACGACAAAAGGAATCATCACTGCATAATTTGCTGATGGCCATTTAAGCAAGTACAAGGTAGAATGACCCATGGAGGACTAGCGTTCCCTGCCAAAGAGTTTTGTGAGAGTAGGTGGCAGACTCCATGACAGGTGCACGGGTCGGTGAAATAATTTTAAGCGCTGCCCTTTTGTGCCTCTCGTTTTGCCTTTGACTGCAGGTAACGTGCCTTCCCCTCCTCGAAACGCTTTTTCTCATCTTCAGTCTCGAGCTGAAAAAGGGAGTGTGGGGGAGTTAGAGTAGGGAGGGGGTGGGGTTAGTGTGGGAGGCTGGGTGGGGGTGAGTTTGCATCGGAAGCCAAAAATAGCACCATTTTCTCTCAGCAGCCTGGGCCCTGCACATCGCTGAGCTGGTAATGAACCCAGTCGGCCCCGCTTTCCTCTTACTAAGCATTTTGCTGCAAGCCCGACAGACACTCTGATGAACAAGCCGAGGCTATTGGCCTTGTGCATGCATAACGGGCGAGGGGTGGGGGGTGGGGGAGGATGGGGGCATATAGGATTGAATTTTGTAAAACACGAGTAATAAGAATTACCTAACTTCAGCGCAGAAGGAGGCCATCAGGCCCATTAAGCATGAGCAACGGTTGCCAACCTATGGTTGTTTGTCCGTGTTCTATCCTAGGTACCATTTTAAAGTCTTTGGTATGACTCGGCCAGGGCGTGCATCACACGTAATACCGAGTCCGGTTAAAATCGATACGGGAACACCAATCGATTCCGAAACACGCTTCATCTATCAATACCGCAACAGATATAATCACATTTGAACAATTATTGCCTGAACAACGATATCAAGTTTATCCATTGTGAAACGATATCCTTGGTATGTCTGAGAAGCTATAGTAAACTGGAAGCACCGGCATAATCTCTGCTTCGCTGTCACATTGAAAGGCAATCGATTGATTTGCACCAACCAGACAGATTAGGTCATAATATAACAGGCAGTCCTTGACTTGCACTGATAAGCAAGTAATCACCTTGGAAGTTTGGATAATGCGACACTGTAGGCCTGGGAGTTGCGAGATGGTTGGGAGGGGGAAGTGGAGGGAAGGTTATCCTTTCCATTTGAATACATCCCAAGGACATACTTGCACTCCCATACAAACAGGGCATATCAAGTGCCTCAAAAAAGGAGAGATACGTTCGGCCTCCCCTTTCGCATTCACGATCACCAGAAGGACCAGAAGGCCGAAGATCTTATCAAATGTGAACCACACACCTGGGTTGGCTCGATTAGTGTTCCCACCTGAACGTGTTGCTCGGGATGCTGGGTATCTAGGTCCACATCACATGAACTGTTGATGGATTCATGGTCTCCTAATGTCCTTGTAATTATGTCCTTGTGATGCTAACGTCGGTATTTCTGATTTGTTGAATTTCCAGTATGAGCCTCAGGAGTACTAAATAAAACAAGAAAGAGTAATCAGAGATTACAGACCCTGGTGTTGGCTTAGCGGTTAGGGTGCCGGCTTGGGATCCTAGGATCCTGGGTTCGAATCCCGGTCGATCGCTGAATTAACGCCAGGGGGGTTCACTCAGCCTGTCATCCTTCCGAGGTCGGCAAATTGAGTACCAGCTTGCTGGGATGAATGATCATGGTGTGTACCCCGATTTAGAATAGGTACACCATATCCTTGCGCATCATAAGAGGCGACCAAGGGTTGGCGTCAGGAAGGGCATCCGGCCACAAAAACATTGCCTCAAACAGGGAACCATGATTGTCATGGGGCCCGCAAGGCTAACCCCTGCTCTAGCGGGGAAAATGGCCTTAAAAACGATCATTCATATATTCATTCATACAGACCCTCACCAGGATGTTTTTTTTTTGTATACTGAATCGAGGCTCGTGAAAGAGCTAACATTTATTTCACAAACAAATCAACCAGACAAACAAAATATACAAAAAGAGGGAGCAGAAGACAAGATGGGTTTTTAGTGGTTTTTAAGCTTTTGTGTTGAAACAAATATGGCGTCCGAACCACGTGACCAATGATGTCATCATTATTTTTTTCTCCCTCCACTAATTTATCCCTAGATGACGCTCAACAAATTTTAACTTCATCGGATGATGTTTTGTACTTGTCGAATTATGATGTCATAATGGAGGCACCTATGACATCATCATTAACATATTTTATTCCCCAGGGAGAGTTCTTTACAATGAGCCATGTCTTTTTCTATTCAGCGCTTTCCGAGATATAGAGGTGCAGAGTTTTTCGATTTTCCCAAGATGGCGGCCGAACCACGTGACCTATGACGTCATACTGATCATTAAAAAAATTCCACAGGTGGAGTTGCACCTATGGTGAAAAATTCCTGTCAATCGGACCAACGGTTGCAGATAAAATCATATTTATTCTGTGTGGACAAACAAACAAACAGACAGACAGACAAATGAAAAATCACTCATAGAGTGACACTTGGCAAATGAGAACAAAGTAGCATGGCACTCAGTGGAGCATCCTTTTGACCTCAAAAATAATTAGTGGTTGAATTCAGTGACCTGATATGCAAACCGTCTTCAAAGTTTAAGTTAATCGGATGAAAAGACAATTTTAGAAATTCGGCCTATGTTGACCTTTTGGCCTATGTTGACCTCAAAAATTGTTGGTGGTTGCTTTCAGTAAGGTGATATGAAAATCCTTTTCAAATTTCAAGTCAATCAGATGAAAATTGAGGATTTTAGAAATATGAAAAAATTGGTTGACCTTTGGCCTATGCTGACCTTTTGGCCTAGGCTGATCTCAAAAATAGTTGGTGGTTAAATTCAGTAAGCCGATATGCAATTCCTATTCAAATTACAAGTGAATCGGATTAAAATTGAGGATTTTAGAAATTCAAAAAAAGTGGTTGACCTTTGCCCTACGTTGACCTTTTGGCCCATGCTGATCTCAAAAATAGTTGGTGGTTGAATTCAGTAAGCCGACATGTATATCCTATGCAAATTTCAAGTCAATCGGATGGAAATTGAGGATTTTAGAAATTTGAAAAAAAGTGGTTGATCTTTGGCCTATATTGACCTTTTGACCTTTTGACCCCAAAAAGCAATAGGATTTTGTTGGACCACGAACTCTACCTTTTGGTAAAGTTTCGTGAAGATCGGTTTAAAATTGTGTCCTGTAGGCAAGTATAAGTGAGCGGACAGACAACCACACACAAACAAACACACACACACAAACCAGAGTGAGCAACATACTTGCAAAAATTTTTTATATTTTTTTTGCAAAGTAATGAAAAATCGGTCAGAGACCGAGGACTTGCCAGAATGTACTTTTTTAAATCGGCCATTTTGGATCAAGTTTTTCGGTTTTTCCAAGATGGCGGCCGAACCATGCGACTGATGACATTATTTGTTTTCTAAACTAATTTATTCCTAGATTATGCTCAAGAAATTTCATCTTGATCAGATGAAGTTTTGTACTTGTTGAATTATGATGTCATAATGGAGGCACCTATGACATCATCATCATCAACATATTTTATTCCCCATGGAGAGTTCTTTACAATGAGCCATGTTTCAATTTTTTCTATTCAGCACTTTCGGCAATATAGAGGTGCAAAGTTTTTCAGTTTTTCCAAGATGGCGGCCAAACCACGTGACCGATGACATTATTTTTTTTTCTCCACCAGTTTATGCCGACATGGCGCTCAAAAAATTGCATCTTGATTGGATGAAGTTTTGTACTTATGGAATTATCGAATTATGACGTCATAATGGCGGCCTTGGGCCGAGAGTTAAAAATTGGGCACAGTCTATTCCAGGGCAAGACAAATATGTGTGTAAAGTATGGCGATTCTATGTGCAACGGTGTAGACGTAGTACTGCGCACAAACAGACAGACAGACAAACAGATGAAAAATCGGTCAGAGACCGAGGACTTGCCGGAATGTACTTTTTTATCGGCCATTTTGGACAAATATGGCGGCCGAACCACGTGACCGATGACATCATGATTTGTTTTGTAAACTAATTTATTCCTTGATGATGCTCAAGAAATTTCATCTTGATCGGATGAAGTTTTGTACTTGTCGAATTATGACGTCATAATGGAGGCACCTATGACATCATCATTAACATATTTTATTCCCCATCATGGAGAGTTCTTTACAATGAGCCATGTCTCAATATTTTCTATTCAGCACTTTCGGAGATATAGAGGTGCAAAATTTTTTGGTTTTACCAAGATGGTGGCCGAACCACGTGACCGGTGACGTCATCATTCTTCTTTTTCTCCACCAGTTTATGCCGTCATGTCACTCAATAAATTACATCTTGATTGGATGAAGTGTTGTACTTGTCGAATTATCAAATTAGGACGTCGTAATGGAGGCCTTGGGCCGAGAGAGTTAAAAATTGGGCACAGTCTATTCCAGGGCAAGACAAATATGTGTGTAAAGTTTGGCGATTCTATGTGCAATGGTGGAGACGTAGTGCTGTGCACAGACAGACAGACAAACCAAACAATCAACATACTTGCCGGAATCTTTTACGGCAAGTAACAAATGGACTCAAAATGGTGAGGGTCACCAGAGAGTTCATAGAACACCTTACCCCGCACAGTCTTAAGAAACAAGGACATGGGCGGGGTCTACGAGCGGCAAATTTGATTGGTCGAGATGTCGTAAAATGCCATAACATCTTATCCACGTACTGCTAAAGGGAAGGGTTTTGAAAGTGTTAATAAGGTTGATTTGTGTTCTACAGTGTTCTACAAGTACATTATTTCATTGGAAAAAATAAACATTTTAAAGGTTGTAGAAAAATACTTTTTTCGGAGGTTTACTACCGTTGACGCAGGGTCTTTTACACCATCTTATTTAACATGTTACACGAGTTATTTGTGCCTGTTGTTTGTGTCCTTTATGGTGTCTAAAAAGAGTACGTTTCCTGTTTGGAATGATCTCACTTCCTCTCTGGGTATGCATGATCAGGACAAATAGACAAAGTACTGCAAAACTACAAGTTTGTTTTCCGATTCGTGTTCAAAATATAACATTCGATTGAAACGAAGTTGTTCCTCGATCATAAACGACATTGGCAGACAGACTTAAATCAAAGATAAAATCCTCGAGTTCATGCAAATCTCACCTTCAACTGGGGAACAGGCTTAGGCTTTCCGTCGGATGACAGCGAGATCAGAGTAAAATAGGCCGAGACGGCACAGAAGCGCTGACTCCCTTCGGTGTTCTCGGCCACCATGGTGCTTCCATTCCCTATCACTCTGTCAACCAAAGTATCTGCCTCAACTGCCACTTCCACTTCCATGGAACGCTGACTCGTGAATGTAAGGCGACCAGTCACAGAAAGTAGAGTGCCTGTTGGACACAATTAGTTTTTCTTCAGAAGCTCATTAGTACAGGCATTTTGTATTTAAGACCTCACACTAATTGCAACAAAAAATCGCTCACTTGTTTTGTGTCCCTGAATATATCCTCTTTGACCCAAAAAAAGTCTTCAGAGATCCTCTGGGGGGAAGTTCTCAAATCGGCAAAATCCAATATGGCCGCTATCCGTCTTAGTGACAATTGTTATTAAAAAAATCAAAAGCAAAACAATCATGAGTAATACCACTTTTTATGGGTTTTTGGGGTCGAGGAATCAAATTCTGATCTTATTTTGGTGATATAAGGTCACAGAAACTCTACGAGGTCACCATCAAGGTCATTTTGAGACAACAAGATAAGATTAATGCATAATGCATCTATGTAGTTAATTTTTTTAGCAGTGGGGAATCTGCTTCTGATCTTATTTTGAAGATTAGAGGTCATGCTCATTCTTTATTGGAGTCAAAAAGGATATTCTTGTGTATCTTCTGAAAAGATTTCGTTTTAAGTAAAACAAAAATTTGTAAAATAAGTAGTCTTAAGTTCCTAGTAAGAAAGCGTGCAGTAGCAGTAAGAGCAATATTTTTCCATGTTATATATTTTTTACAATGGGCATCTTTCAGTTGTGATAATATGAAGTGTTTGATGTTTACTAAGTGTAGATAGTGGTTTCTGTTTTCAGCCATGGAGGTATCTGAAGTGTGTGCCATCTGCAATAAATCTATAGACGAGAGAGGGTCAACGGCATCAACTCTTGGAGAAAAGGGAAGTTCTGCCATCAACCAGGCCAGCAACGCAAGGAAAGACAGCATTCACACTGTGCCTGGAGAAAAAGTACACAAAGACTGTCGCCACACATACTGTCACCCACAACAGATAGCCAAGGACACCAAGCAAGAAGAGTCAAAGCCAAGCACAAGCAATGACAGACAAGTACTTCTGAGGTCATCTGAGGAGAGGTTCTCTTTCCAGACTGATTGCCTTTTTTGTGGTAGACCAGCAATGTTTGGAAGAAAGAGGAAGAAGCAGGAAGTTCTTCAAGTCAAGACCATTGAATTCAAAGAAACGTTCCTGGCAACATGTCGAGCAGATGATTGGTCAGGTACTGTCAAGGCGCGAATTCTGCATGTTCATGACCTGCACGCTGCAGATGCAGTGTACCGTCAGACTTGCAGCGTCAATTTCCGCACAAAGAAGCAGATACCCATGGCTCAGCAGATGAACACGGAAATCTCCAAGAGAGCAAAGCTTGGAAGGCCTAAAGCTGATGAGAAGACTGAAGCATTCTTGGATGTTGCAAAATATCTTGAAGAAAATGACGACGAGCAGATCACTGTCAATGATCTCATTACCCTTATGCAGCAGAAACTGTCAGACACAAAACATGAGGCACATGGCTACACCCACATGAAGACGAGGCTGCGTGAACACTTTGGTGAGAGGATAATCCAGACAGAGATTAATGGAAAGCCAAACGTCGTTACCTTCAGGACAACAGCCAGGGAGGTGTTACAGGAATACTACAAAAAGCAGCAGCAGAAAACTAACACTGCTGAAGAGAAGATAAAACTTGTACAGGCAGCTGCTAAACTGATCAAAGAAGACATCAAAGCCATGGAAACATCCCATGAAGTCTATCCATCTTGTATTGACATAGAATCACAAAAATCTGGCGTCAAATATCTACCAGATACTCTGATGATACTATTGGAAGGACTATTTGCTGAGAAGAATGCTGGCGTCAAAGTGGCATCAATTGGACAAGCAATGATGCAAGCAACCAAGCTCATCTCCCGTTCAACCACAGATGTTGCCACCAACAGCAGGAGCAACAATGTACCACAGCCTGCGTGTGTACCTGCAAGTTCAAGAACGGAAGGGATCGGCAGATGGACTTCGTCCGACTGAGTGGGGGTGCCAGGAGTGTGACGAGGGGCTTGTGCCATTCCAGACGGCCCTGGCTCCTGCTCCTGAAAAACTGCTGCAGGTGATCAGGTGCAACTGTCAGGCTGACTGCAGCACCCTGAGATGCGCATGCAAGAAAAATAACATTGAGTGTACTCTAGCTTGTGAAAACTGCAGGGGATCTGGTTGCACGAACTCGCTACAGATGCCATGTGATGATGATGATGATGATGATGATGATGATGATGATTTCTGAATTTCTTTATAAACTTGAATTCTTCATTGATTTAAATCCTCTTCACCAAACATTAAGCATGGTATTAAGCATGGTATATACTAATAAGTCATTTGAACAATCATGCAAGAACACTGATTTGTGGCAAAAAAAATCCGTTTTTGGTAGGGTTAAACATTGATGATTTTCATAATTTCCCCCCACACGATTCCTTAAGACTTTTTTCATGTGATGGAAGACATATCCAGGAATCAAAATTCGTTGAGTTTGTTTTTGTTGCAATTTGTGTGAGGTTGCACAGCTATTTTTCATAAAATGCCTGTACTACATGGAAACAAGTTAACGTTAATGACATATCAAGTTGTGAGGCATCATATCAAGTTGTGAGGAACTGCGTAACGAAGAAGCCATTTCATATGCCTGGAAAAGGACTAAGTTTGCACAGATTATTGTACTCCACATTATTGCGAGTCGGACAGAGACAATTGTAGATTAACGGGTTGATATAACCAGAAATAATGAACATCTTTAGCAGAATGTATCTAGAACGCTGTAATGTTTTAGTCAGGGAATATTGCAAAAATCTGGGAACAAATTCCTTACCAAGAAATTTCTTCACCAATGTGTTTGTAAGGGTGTCCACGAACACATTTCAAAAAGTTTAAATTCAAGTCCCCTAGGGGAACCCGTGACAGGGGTCAACAGGGGTCAACTACCTTTTTTAAGATCAAATTTTTCTTATATTTACATTCTGGGTCACAGTATCCGACAGGAAGCATCAAAATTATTAAAAGTAGGCTCATTTTAAAGCTAAGAACATATCTGACATGGTGATACCTAAAACAAATCAATATGTTAAAAAGTTTACACAATTGTGAGCAAAAAATAATAATATTTTGTCATTTTTGGGGTACAAATTAACTTTTCTGGTCTACAATTCGTCTTCTAGGTAGATACCCCTTCGTTTCATTTTTCTGAAAGTTTCCAGCAAACTGCCCAAGATATGCAACCTTAATGTATTATAAGTAAAACATTCTGGTATTTATAAAATTGAAACTATGAAAGGTCACTGACCTTTATTGTTTTCCCTTATTGTAACATAAATTGTAATAACCGTTACAGGTATTTTTCTTTTGTTACCCTAATTTTTTAACCCTAGCTTTTTCCTTTGTAGGGCAGTACAGGCTAGCAGTATGGACGTAGACATTATTCCTGCACCTCCGCTCAATTGCTTCATCTGTGAAGGCCCGGAGACGCCAGCTCAGAATTTTAAATTACCTGCGCCATCTCAGGTGGACGGAGGTTATGTTTTCACTCCCGTCTGTTTGCGAACAGGATATCTCAAAAAGTTGTTCACGGATTCGGCCGAAACTTGGTGGACAGGTAGGTTGGGTGTGTGACAAGAAACAATTGGTTCGATTTTGGTGAAGATCCGAATACAGATCCAGATCCGAGAATTTTTTAATTTCTTAAGTGATTCTTCACCATTGAGAGATAGCGTCAGCAACGATATACCTGTACTGTATAGCACAATAGTTCAGAAAGTTATGGCCGAGTTATGACAAAACTTTATGGATGAGTTGCTTAGGTGACAAGAACACGCCAATTCGATTCTGGTTCAGGTGCAGATCTAGATCCGGCGTATCAGTAGGATACAAAACGTAAGCCGATAAGTCTATCTGCATACAGTATTATGTATGAAAAATTAAAAAGGCAGAAGGTTTGACCCCCCACGCTGGAACAATTCCATCTTAGCTCTTCTCTCAACATCAAAATCCCAAGCCGCCCCCCCCCCCCACCCCTTCCCCTTTCCATTCACCTCCACAACTCCCTCCCTCCCCCAGTAGATAGATATGCAATATATACTCCCCAAGTAAATTCATGCATAGGGAGCAATGACCTAAACTAAAGATCAACTTGTCTACCAAGGATCAAGTTCATGGCTCCGTGTCAAGAGGCAGTTTATAATTAAAAACGATATGTGAGGGTAATAAAGGAGGATGCTGAAGCCTGATCCTGTAGTTGCAACTACAAAATCACTCGGAGAGCATCACTTGCCATATCCATTGAGGACTTGGGTGTGGGAGGTAGGTTGGGAAATTTGGTGAGGGAGGGGAGGTGAGGACTTCGATGTGCGAGGGGAAGTGAGGACTTGGATGTGGGAGGGGAGGTGAGGACTTGGCTGTGGGAGGGGAGGGGAGGACTTGGGTGTGGGAGGGGAGGTGAGGACTTGAATGTGGGAGGGGAGGTGATGACTTGGGTGTGGGAGGGGAGGTGAGGACTTGAATGTGGGAGGGGAGGTGATGACTTGGGTGTGGGAGGGGAGGTGAGGACTTGAATGTGGGAGGGGAGGTGAGGACTTGAATGTGGGAGGGGAGGTGATGACCTGGGTGTGGGAGGGGAGGTTGGCAAATTGGGTGAGGGAGGGGAGGTGAGGCCTTGGGTATGGGAGGGGAGGTGACGACTTGGGTGTGGAAGGGAGGAGCTGAGGCTTTGGGGTTGTGGGGTAAGTTAGGGTTAATAGGTGTCAAAACCCTCCCACATTAAATCGGTGTCAAAGGAATAATTCGTTTGAAAACACGCAAAACGTACACCAACATTTCACCAAAACTCGAATAATTCACGAAGAAATGTATTCACAATGAAATAGTGTTAATTAAAACCCGATATCTAGGATGCTTCATATTTTCTCCTCGGCACATGCCACCGAGATTATGGGCCACAAGCTCGTGGGATATGGCTCGCTGTTATGCAAATTGCACCAGGAACCTCCGATTTCTGTGTACACAGAAGGTGCATTATTAATGGAGAGCGAGAATAAGAAAACGACACTTGAGTTGGGTTTAATCATGGCCCACTCTCATGATCCGCAGACAAAGATAATTAATTCCTTCCTTCCTGTGAATACACTGAGGATCCGCTTTCATTGCCGTGCACTCCACAGAATTACATCCAGGTGAGCATACGGATAATAATAAATAAATAAATAAATCTGTGGGATTGAAACAAATTGGTGAGATCACGCAAAACCATCTCAGTAGTGGAATTTGTTTCAACCTTTTGCATCTCGTTAAGACGGTGACATCAAGTTGAAGTACATTTACATTATGCTATTTCCTTTTTGATAAAATTTTGCCTTCATGGGCACTTAATCAAATTCCTTCGAACAAGCCAGAAATTTAATCAAAATGGCATACAAAGCCATACTCAAATAATAATAATAATGAAATGAAGGCGCACCCGCACGCGCAAGATTGGAGGTCACGTCTTTTCGAAGCTGTCCATGCGTTCACGCTTTCGAAGTTAAGTAATTTTTCACAATTGTGTTTTTGTCGAAACTGTATCTATCTTTCGGTGTGTGTACCTATAGTGTGTCTTTCGTAAGATTCTCGGTGTTAATGTTTCATACATGTATACAAAATCGTCGGTTAATTCGTGTCGCGTATTTTGAGGCCTAGTAGGCTACCGTGTCTGACCTTGAGGCTTTGTTTTTCTCTCAGCAGTCCGTCGATTGCGCTGCAAATTACTTTCGTTCTCTGTTTTTGTCCCAGTCTTTCACCCCATATTTCCTTGTTTAAAATCTCAACTCAAAAAATATATATATATATTTCCTTCTCTGTTCTTATTCGTTTATTCGTTGTTCTTATTTGTTCGTTCATTCTTCGATCAAGTGTTTCACCCCCATTTCCATTTTCCCAGATAGTTTTCACTGCTCAATTTTAAAATGTTTAAACTTTCCCCTGAAGAACTGTATTCTGTCGTATATTATAACACCTTTTTCTTCTTCTTCTATAAAAGGATGCTTTCGACTTGCTCACCAAATCTATTCATTCCAAAAAAAATTACATCTCTTACAGTTCCTCTTTTCTACATTCCCGAAACTCTCCTGCACTCCACCCCTCCTTCAGCGTCCTCAAACGTATTTTTGACTCGAAGGTCACAAGAAACTCATTTTGCAATAAATGTTCATTTCCCATTAATCGTACACTTTCTAAAATCCAATCTTAGCCCTCCCCTCCAAATCTTCCCCATCACCACTTCCCTCCAAAACTTCCCCATCACCCCTCCCCTCCAAAACTTCCCCATCACCCTCCCCTCCAAAACCTCCCCATCACCCCTCCCCTCCAAATCTTCCCCATCACCCATCTCTTTCAAATCTTCCCCCTTGCCCCTCCCCTCCAAATCTTCCCCATCACCCATCCCTTTAAAATCTCCCCCCTTGCCCCTTCCCTCCTAAACTCCCCCCACACCCCTCCCCTCCGAGACTCTCCCTCGCTCTTCCCCTCCTAGACTCCCCTCTCACCCCTCCTCCTCAAAGTGTCCTCCCCGCTTCTTCCCCCTTCCAACTTTCACCTTAATCTCCCCCAACCTTCTGCCTCACTCTTCCCCCTCCTCAAATAACACCTCACTGTGCCTCACCCAATCACCATCAAACCTTTTGCCCGCCCCATTCTTCCCTTTCTCCAAGCTATTCTGAAATCTCTGACACACCTTCAACAGCTCTCCCGACCACCTCCTCCTCTTCCACATCTTACCATACCCCCCCCCCCCCTGTTCTGTATCCGATGCTCCCCCTTCCTCTTCATTAACGGTATGGACCTCAAACATCCGGGGCCTTCGCTCAAACTTGACTGATCTCTCCATAGAGGTTGCTTCTGACAAACCAGATGTCATCTGCTTAACAGAAACTTCCTCCTTCATGATGTCTCTGATTCCTTGGTATCTCTCCCAGGTTACTCCCTCCTCCGGTATGATAGACCTGAGCCTCGTCCTGGAGGTGGGGTTGCTATCTTTATAAAAAAACTCTCTTCCTCACTCGCCCTGCACTGCCCTCTCTCCACCTCACCCCCAGGAATACCGTTGGCTACGGCTTCCCCTTCGCTCCCACCTTTTGTTCATGTGTGTTGTACCGTCCACCAAACAGTGATGACTCCATCTACATCTCGCTGTCTGAGAATATGGACCAACTTCTATCTACCCATCCCAACTCTCTCTTCCTCATATGTGGTGATTTCAATTGTCACCATGCCAGTTGGCTGGGTGTGGGTACCTCTCTCACCAGCCATGGCTCTTCAGCAAAGGACTTCTGCGACTCACTGGGACTGACACAATCTGTCAATTTCCTGACCGGGAATTTAGGAGGGAAGGGGCAATTTAGGAGGGAAGGATCTCAGTCAACGGAGCATCTTCTCTTCTGGACTTGGTTATGACTAACTTCCCTGAAAATGTCTGCTGCTCTTCTTCTGCTCCAATCGGCTCATCTGATCATGTGCTTGTTAAAGTGGCCATCTCTCTGACCATTCTCAGAGACCCTCCTCAGCGTCGACGAGTCTGGCATTTCACACAGGCCAACTGGCACGGTCTTCAAGCAGCCATCAATCATCTGGACTGGTCTCCCATCTCTACCGCCTCTGACATCAACTCATCCTGGGAATTCTTCCAAAGTAAATTGCTCTCTCTCATGCACAGATTTATCCCATCTCGTCTTCAGTTGTCATACCCTTCCTCCCGTCCATGGTACACGGAATCTTGTGGTGAGGCTGTTGCCCAGAAACAACTTGCTTTCGTCTCCTGGAAAGCAAATCCAACGGAAGGAAATCTCATTTCCTTTCACAAAGCCCGAAACAAGTGTGTGTCCACCCTCAGGAGAGCCAGGAAACAATATCTCTCCGTTCTCAAGACCGAACTCTCTTATCTGTCTCCCTCTTCCAAATCCTGGTGGCATCTGGTCATATCTGTTTCTGGTGTTTGTTCCCCCTCCATCCCCTCCTTCACCTCAAACGGCTACACGGCTGACTCCGCACGTGAAAAAGCTGAATGCCTCAACTCTGTGTTTGCCTCTAAATCTTGTGTCCCAAACCCATCCCTCTCTGTACCCACCGTACCCAGCTGCTCAAGGACTCTGTGTCCTTTCCTCCTGACAAGGTGGAAAAGTTTCTGTCAACCCTCGACTCTGATTCTGCAACTGGACCTGACGGCATCAGCCCAGGGGTCCTAAAATCCTGTTCTTCCGCTCTTTCACTCCCTCTCTCTGTTCTCTTCACCCTCTCTTTTGCTCAAGGTCATCTGCCATCTGCTTGGAAATCAGCCAACATCACTGCTTTGCACAAAAACAGATCCTAGCATCTACAGACCAATCAGCCTTCTCCCAATTATCAGCAAAGTCATGGAATCCATCATTGCTTCGGATATGAAATCTTTCCTCTTCTCCAATGGCTTGATCTCTGATCATCAATTTGGTTTCAAACCTGGTCACTTTACTCTGGACATGCTGCTTCTGCTTTCTCAACAATGGATGGAGGTCCTCAATGCCAAACAGGAAATTAGAGATGTCTCCCTCGACATATCACGTGCCTTCGATACGGTCTGGCACCCGGCTCTGCTCACCAAACTATCCTCCTTTGGTATCCATGGAAATCTCCATGCATGGCTGGCGGACTTCCTCTCTAGTCGTAGTCAACGTCTGGCCCTGAATGGGTTTCTCTCATCTCCCCTTCCTGTTCAGGCTGGAGTTCCCCAAGGCAGTGTCCTGGGCCCTGTGCTTTTTCTGGTCTTCATCAATGATCTCTCTGACTCTCTTGAAAATCCTCTCTATCTCTTTGCTGATGACTCTACTCTCTGTCGCTCCATTCCTCAACCCTCAGATCGGCAGTCTGCAGCCTCCTCACTCTCTGCAGACCTGGACAAAATCACAGACTGGGCAAACAAGTGGCACAAGTCTTTCAATCCTGACAAATCTCACACTCTTACGATGTCTCTCCGAAAAGACCGACTGGACAACCCTCCCATCCACTTTCTGAATAATCCTCTGCTAGAAGTTCTGTCACTCAAGTTTTTGTTCTCACTATCTCCCATGATCTTTCCTGGGAAAACCACATTTCAAATCTGGCCTCCAAAGCCAGTCGCCGACTGGGCCTCCTCCGTCGTGCGAAGTCTTTCCTTGGCACACCTGAGCTCCTCACCACATACAAGGCTTTCATCCGCAGCTCAATGGAATACTGCTCTCCCCTCTGGGCTGGTGCGCCTGCCTCACAACTAGCTCATCTTCACGTTGTTGAAACCAAAGCGTTCAGAATCATTGGAATCTCCCGCGATCAAGCTAACTCCAAGGGCCTTTCACTCACTCACCGCAGGCAGGTTGGTGGTCTTTCCGTCTTCTACCGACTCCTCTCTGGCCTTGCCTCCCCCCCCCCCCCCCCCAAGCTCTCTCTGGGCTCTGTCCCCCAAATATTCCTACAGGTCGCACAAGATCTGCCTGCAACCCTCTTATGGTTAAACTGCCAAAATCAAGACTCTCTGCTCACCTTCACTCCTTCATTCCTCTTTTCTCCCACCTCTGGAACAAACTCCCTCACTCTCTTCAATCCCACTCCACCCTCCTGGTCTTTAAAACAGCTGTTCACCACCATCTCTTATCTTCCCCCATCCAAAACCTTGATCTTTTCTACCCCTGCTAATTTCACCCCAAATCCACTTTTTTGAAATCCCAACTTCTGTCCTGGAAGTCCTTTGTGCCCTTGTGCTTTATACTTCTCCCACCCCCCCCCCCCTTCCCACACCTCCTCCCCCCAAGCCCTCTCCCTCCCACACATCTCCCTGCTCTCAAATGTTGTGTTTGTGTGCTTCCCCTTCTCTCCCCATCTTGTCTTCCGCTCCCTCTTTTTATGTATTTTGTTTGTCTGTTTGATTTGTTTGTGAAATAAATGTTAGCTCTTTCACGAGCCTCGATTCTGTATTTAAAAAAAAAAAAAAAAAAAGTTCAGAAATCTGTACCTCGACGGAGTGCCGCTCTCTACTATGGACAGGCAGTCCAGCATTACATCCATCTCTCGGGTTTCTGTGAAATCTAAAACTCCCAAGATTATTGGAATCTCCCGCAACGAGGCCGAAGCATGACATTTGTTGGCCTCATCACAGGCAGGTCGGTGGTTTCTCCTGCCTATTCTCCAACATCACTCCTGCTCTCTCTCAGTCCTCCAACCCTCCCCAGAAAGTCCACGATGCACGCGTTCTTCCAGTAAACCCCTCCTGGTTAAAATTCCAAAATGCAGGCTGACTGCACACTTCAACTCATTTATTCCTCGCTTTTCCTGTCTGTGGAACGACCTTCCAAAGGCTGTTCTGGCCCACTCTTTCTTCCAGGACTCCAATCAAGCAGTGCATGACCATCTATTTTCATCCCCAATTCTGACCCATGATCCTCATTACTCCCCATAAACCTTTCCGATAACCCAACCATTTTACTTGCCAGTTTAAGTGTTTCCTCACCTCCTCTCTTTCTTTTCCTGTTCATTCGTTCCGTCGATGTTTGTCCTACTGTCTGTTATACTTTGCTCTTCCATGAGCGTCACTTTTGTACAAAAAATATATATATATATTAAACTCATCTTCCATGGTTCTGAGATTTTACCTTAAAAACAAATATTTTGCTTTTTATTCAATTCACTCAATCAAATTTACTTACTGGGCAAAGCCCTTTGTGTAGCGCATTTTGTTGTTTTTTTCCTACAAGCAGAATTAATAAACTCTTAAGTTCCTCTCATGAACTTCAGCATGATTTCCAGGCAAATGCAAGCAGATGCACAAGGCTTTCTGTAAAAGTGTGGCATTTGGGACCAGCCGATGATGCAGAATTAGTGACGATGAATTGCTGATTTAATCCACTGCGCACAAATGCGTCTCGCAAAGCCCCAGTGAAAGTGACTTATTTTAGCCAATGGAGTATTAAAAGTGGTACCTCATGTTTCGTCTATTACTGACCATTTTAGATTTGATAATAAGAATTGGTGACACATGGACCATATATAGAAACAAACATACACTTCCTTGAATGTCATGCAGTGGTGAATCTGATCAAATTGGCATCCAAAATTGTGAGGACGGAGGGCCGATCATCGAAACAGAGCATCAGGGCGCTCACGATAAGTGGTGAACATTACAACGCTAAGAACCAATCGTGCATAGGTCGCCACTCCATTGCAGAGTGTGTAATTTTTCATGCATAGAAATTTCCACTGAGCAGCCATGGAAATGAAACCCACCCCAGTGCAGGGAATGCAATGAGGCTTTATGAATTCAAGCACCAAGCTGCTTAGCGGGGAAGATGTAACAATTGTAACAAGATGTAACAACAACAATCCCTGGAGATGAAATAGATTTATTATCTCAGATTCAGGACAAATGAAACTAGAACAGCACTCGGTAGAATGCATACCTCTACCAGGCTGAACAGTTTACATTTTGCATCCTACTGATAAGCAGGATCTGGATTCGGACCCGAACCGAAATCGAATCAGCTTTTTCTTGTCACCTAACCAACTCATTCACCTAGTTTTGTCATGATCCGTCCACAACGTTTTGAAATATCCTGCAATATATCCTTTTTGGCTCTGTCTCTCAATGGTGAAGAATCACTTTCTTGCATTTGGATCCGGATCTTCACCAAAATCTATTAAATTAGTCCTCGTCACACACCCAACTTGTCCACCAAGTTTCGTCTGAATCCGTTAATAAATTATGAGATATGCTGCTCACAGACAAACAGACATACAGGGTTGAAAACATAACCTCCGTCCACCTTCGGTGGCATAGGTACCAAATGCCAAATGAACAGGAGCAGAATTTCCAGCAATGTGTCACCTATTGGTCCAAAACAAAGTGAAGGTCTTGAGAGCGATTTCTAACTATGGATGCTGGAATTGTACTATTCGATATTATACCAAGTAGCTCTTTCGGTCATTTGGGCACCCCGTTTCTGTGTGCAAGTTACAATAGAAACAGATTCAGATAATAAACAACTGAAATTCTTAAACTCTTGCTCATTAAAGGAGTAAACATTTAGGCATAAGAAACATTGTTCTCTTCAACTCTTTAATAAATTAAAGGCATCGACGCACAATTTCTACTGCAACTCGGTCTGAAAACCTCCGCGAGACCATAAACTTCAACACTAGCTGCCTTGGGATGTTATTAGAAGTGGATAACAAAGCCGGAAATAGTACGTTATGAAAAATGCATGTGCGGATATGATACGGGCGAGCAGGCCGTGTAAGCAATCAAACAGGATGGCTTTAAGAGGCAGATTCCATGTTGGTCAAATACAAGGGTTTTTGCAATGAAGACCCTTCCTCCATCGTCCGATTCAGCAGTGATGGTGTCAAATTGGATTTTTTTTTTCCATCAGTCACTTTGACCCATCAGAAAGAAAAGGAATCTTTTTTCCTTGATAAGCACTCTTCATTGCAACTTGATGATTATCTTTGAATCCACAATAAGGACAAGGCAAAATGAGATAATCTCCTCAAAAGGCAAAATGAGAAAAAAGGCAAATTGATGGAATCGTACTGGTAGCGATTTTAAAAGCGACAAGTCAGGAGACGACGATGGTTCACGGGCGAGCGGTATTCAATGACAAAGGACTGATTATAACCGAAACAGGCCCAGACAGGCCAGGCCCGGAAATGTCAAAACGAAAGTTACTGACCTTGAAATGAGATAGAAAATAATGTATAATCAGTGATGAGGTTAGTTAGCTACACAATACCGAAAATTCGGTGAAAAATGAAATGGGGGGAAAAAAGAAAAAAAAAGAAAAAAAAGAAATCGAGCTCCGTGGGGCTAGACACATGACATTCGCCGAACCAAATGCCTAAACCCCTGTCAGATTCCACCAAACCCCTTGGAGAAGATGTAGCTTGAAATCGATTACCCACTAAAAAGACATCTTTTTTGGGCATGGCTCTGCCCACAATGGGCGCAATATGCCCACTCTAGGCAGGACACAACTAGATCATGATATCAACCTCCCACCCAAGTTTCATCAAGATCGGATGATATCATCGGGTAGTTATGCAGCGGACAGACAGACACACAGACACACACAGACGACGAATATAGTGGTCACTTGATAACTCGTGAACCAAAAATGCAATTTATATAATAACACGATAAGGCACCGAGGGGGATCCATCCTTGTGGAGCCAAGGGTTTTTTCCCCTAACGCCTTCCCCCTCTCCACCCGCTGACCACCCGGTTGGACGAGGGATGTCGTCCCATGGTACATGCAAGTCCTCCTCGATTTTCCCGTCATCCCTGGTGTCCACATCGCTAAGAATGCCAACTTTGCTTCTCTGGGTCTTCACCCCCTGTTACTCCTGTTAGTGTGCTGAGCAAGTGTAAAATGGAAATGGTGTAGCGAACTTTGCTTCCCCACAGGGAAGGTGTCTAATAACGTGTAATATAATAATAATAATAATAATAATAATAAATATATATATATATACATATAAAAGTCTTCTTCTATATAATAATACACAGAGGCTTTTCTGTCATGGTATTTTTACCACGGGCTTCTGCTAGTCTACATAATGGAGGGAAGCATGTTGTACATTTCATCTACTCATCTGAGAGGATTTGACCTAGGAAGAAAAAACTTTCAGGAATTAATGAGGGCACCTCCTTGAAGTTGTGCCGATGCAACTTTTGTTTGATTCCATCAAGTTTTGAAATAAATTTTTTTTTTCGCCTTTTGGCATTTTCTTCCTTTGGGGGGAGGGGAAGGTGCAATTGGAATCATCCAAGCTATATAACCATGATGCCTGCAGTGTGTGATACAGGATGTGACATTTATATGTGACCCATTTGTAATGTTTTGGTAGTAGGGTAGTTGATTTTCAGCGACCTCAGGGAGTGACGTTCCTGCCCGATGAGTCCCAGGCTCAGCTGACACAGGTTGACAGTACCTGGTATGGGTCCCTTGTTGAGGGTAACGGATCTCCACTGCCTTGTGGGGGAAGCCTCTTTAGGCTAAGGATATGAGAAGGCCACTCATATCAAACTGCACCTGTAGGTCAGCCTGGGCAGCACTACATCGTGGATAAATATGCCCATTAAAGTCAGAGTTGGCACCAATTTAGGCAACACTGCGCAGCATCTGCAGACGGCTGTGTCCACTTTGGACATCATCATACTGACGATCTGGCCAGTCTGCTGTGCCTATGTGCATCAAACTTCCCGGGAGAGCACACACCTTTAACACTTTAATCGCTTATCTGTGCAGGTTTTTCCCCTTTATTGGCACCAGCTCACCACCTATTTTGACCTACGTCCTGCAGCAAGGGAGAAGTGATGTTGGGGATAGGCAGAGGATGCTGCTGGGAGTCCCTAGTCACAAGTCCACATGCATGGCAGTTCAAGGGCGATTTCGTCATTGACCAGAAGCAACAATGACATTCGTATCCTGCTTGGGCGTCAGAGCAGCCCTCTTCAGGGGTAGCACTGCTCTCTCTACATGAAGGGGGTATAAAAAGTTCCCCTAAGAAAGCTTGCTCCACTTAGGCTTACATGCCCACCGCAGCAGGTTGGTCATCCATTTCTGTTGTTGAGAAACAACAAATAAAAATAAACTAATAAACAACAAGAAGTCTAACAAATGTAACACCATGAAACTAAATTTTGGTGCCTGGAATGTGCGCACGCTGCAAGACAATGGCAGCCGCCTCGAACGTCGAACGGCCTTTATTGGCCACAAATTGGCATGATGTGGGATAGACATCGCAGCACTCAGTGAGACACATCTTCCTGGTGTATCCCATCTTGAGGAACATGGCTCTGGCTATACGTTTTACTAGAGTGGCAAGCCAGAAAGTGAAAGTCATCAGGCAGGTGTTGGTTTTGCGATTAAAACCAAATACAGACTTGGCATTTAATATGGAATCTTTTTTTTGTGGGGGTGAATTTACTTTTCAAGATGACTTAGAACCAAAACTTAATTAGAATTATGTTGAAATTATTCTAGATTTTGTTAATGTGACCTTTAAAAGAAACAAAAACCACATTTGACATTTTGAAGCAAATAAATTGATCCTTGAAAGTGATGTAAACTGATATCGAACTCAATTCACGGACAGTACTGTGTTAAACTTCTGTACGTTTTCCAGAAGTATGTCTTTATTTTGCACATTAGCCAAAAAAAATTTCAACAAAAACAAAAGTTAAATTATGACTGGGATTACGGACAGTAAAATTATAGTTCAGTCCTTCGTGTAACCCCCACGAGCATTCAGGAGAGCACGTACACGTTGAGGCATGCTGTTCACGAGATTTGCCAAGGTCTGGACAGGAATCGCTTGCCATGCAGTGAAAATAGCCTGCTGCAATTCATGCACAGAGGTCGGCTGCTGGTCCAAGTGGTCGATTTGACCAGTTAATTCTGCCCACAAGTTCTCTATCGGATTCATATCCGGGGACATGGCAGGCCACTCCATATGCTCGACACCACGGTCAGCAAGAAAGTGTTGGATCGTGCGAGCACGATGAGGCCGTGCATTGTCATCTTGGAAGACAAAGTTTCCTCGAAAGGCTGCACGAGCAAATGGAAGCAATGTTTCTTCCAGAATGGCCCTGTACCTGAACTGGTTCAGGTTTCCATTCAGAACAACCAGGTCAGTTTTGGCCCCTGCATGAAAAGCAGCCCAAACGGTCACCCCACCACCTCCAGCTTGGACTCTTGGCACAATACAATCTTCGTTGTAGGCTTCATGCACTTGTCTGCGCACTCGGTTGCGGCCATTTTGACGATAGACCAGAAATCTAGACTCGTCACTGAAGGTCACGTGATTCCAGTGTCCTGGCTGCCATTGACGGTGCTCTCTGGCCCACTGCAATCGGCGCTGGCTGTGTTGTCTGGTCAGGCGTGGCTTTCTCAGGGGACGCCTGGCACGATAGCCTGCTTGAACCAGTCGTTGGTTGACTAGCCTTCTGGATACAGGCACATTTGTCAGTTGCTGCCACTCAGCCCGAAGCCGATTAGCTGACTTGGTACGGCCATTGCAGACTAACCGGTGCAGCTGGCGACCATCTCTCCTTGTGGTTCTGCGGGGACGTCCTGGCCTCGGTATTGGAGTAGGGAGACCCCTCTGAGTATTTCGTTTCAGGATCTTTGGCACCTGACCTTGAGTGATGCCATACTGCCGAGCAATAGCACGCTGTTTCATGCCGGAATTTCGTAAAGCCACCACTCCATGACAAACAGCATTGTCGAGTTGATGGACCATCTCCAGAGGAAGCGGCAATAACTTTTGTAGACATGCAGCAGTTGTTTTCCACTAATACAGAACGCAACAACCCTTATATACCCGATTGTGAAGCCAATTGTCAAATGTACCTGTGCTTACATTTTGTCACGCCACCTGTGATATTATACAGTTATTGACTTCTTGCTGTGAAAGACAATCAGTGACATGGTTCTTTTAACAATAAATCACCAAAGTGTAAAAGAAACTCACCAGATTGATATACTGAGTTCAGAAAGTAAACCCAAGTCAAGAAAATATATATATTCCATATTCAATGCCAAGTCTGTATATACCTTCTAGATGTTGTCCCAACAGGTATCAGTGAATGTCTCATGACTGTGCGACTCAAACTTGACAATGAACACTATGCGTCCATCATCAGCGCATATGCCCCGCCCCTACCATGACAAACACAGATGAGGTCAGAGCAGTTCTACGATGATCCTTCAGCAGTCAGTCAGTCAATGGTGGCATGGTTGCTCGTGTGACAGAGTGGACGAACTTCTGAGTCATTTCATGTTACTAGCTGCACAAAGCAAGGCTGTGTCCTAGCTCCCCTATTATGTAGCACTGTGTTTTCCTCGATGCTTCATGACACCGTCGAAGATTTCACCCGGGGAGTGATGATCCAGTTTCGCACCGACGGTAGAGTCTTTAATTTGCAGCATCTGGAGGCCAAGTCCAGGATCATGAAAATGTTGCTCTGTGATCAACTTTTGCCGATGAGTGCGCTCTCTTCGGTCATAATCTCGAAGATATGCAATTTATTGTCAACTCCTTTGCGCAATCTGCTCGTCGCTATGGCCTTAGGATTAGCCTCAACAATACCGAGGGTATGCTTCAGCCGAGACCAGAAGGTGCGTATACCATCCCATCCATTACTATCGATGACACGCTACTCAAAGTTGAAGATAAGTTCTGCTATCTCTCTCACAATGCAATGGCTGATGACGAAGTAACCTCAAGACTCGATAAAGCATGTGTTTCCTTTGGAAGATTGACACATTGCCTAAGCATGAACATGACATTCAGCTGGACACCAAAGATCAGTGTCTATCGTGCAATTGTCTTAACGACACTCCTGTATGGATGTGAATCATGGAAACCCCATCGTCACCATATCAAACACCTTGATCAATTCCATATGTGATGCCTCCGCAAGACCCTTGGCATCACCTGGCAAGACAATACCTAACACCTCAATCCCAGACCGCTGTCATATCCAAGGAATTGAGTATTTCCTTATGCAAGCCCAACTTCGTTGGGCAGAACACCTCACATGCATGGAAGACAATATAATCCCAAGAGAGCTTTTCTATGGACAATTTAAATTTGGTAAACGGTCATGTGGTGGACAAAAAGCGCTACAAGGACGTCCTTAAGTCTACACCAAAGTCTTGTGCCATCCCAGTTGTCACCTGGGAACATCAGGCCACAAGCAGGTTAACTTGGCGTAATATTTGCCACAAAGCAAATGCCGCAAAGCCCTGAACCACTTTGAAAGTGGGAGACTTGCTATCGAGAGACAGCGGAGGCAAGAAAGGAAAACCTGCCAACGTTCATCTCCGCAAGGACCAGTCTACACCTGTGATGTTCGTGGTAGACAATGTAGGTCCCGCATTGGGCTATACAGCCATCGCACAACACACAATGTTTAGTGAGCACGCCAATGAAGCCAAAAATGACGACTCATACCATCACCATCATTTATAATGTATAAAATTTTAAGAAATACCTGTATAATTGATCAATTTATTTTTGTGCGTTACAGCTTTCAATAAGATTGAAAGGAAAGGTTCCGATGTCTTATGTAACGCTGGCCTACCTTTACGGTCTGGAGACAGTGGCACTGACAGAGAGCCAACAACAACAACAACAACAACAACAACAACGGCTGCATGTCTGCGAGAACAACTGGGTCAGGAGGATTGTGAGAATGAAGAGGGTGGATAGAAGGAGGATGGATGAACTGAGGGAGGATATTGGTGTGCAGATGAACTTGACGGGGAAGTTGGTGAAATGCTGGCTGAGATGGGCTGGACATTTGGTGCAGATGGGGGAAGAGAGAATGGCAAAGAGAGCGGTTAGATTGAGTGAACAAGGTAGGGGGAAAAGCGGTAGACCGGGGTTGAGATGAGAAGATTGTGTTATGAGGGAAATCAATATGGTGAGGATTGTTTGGAAGGTGGAGAGAGTTGGCTGAGGGCAGAGGGGAGTGGAGGAGTATCGTGGTCAAGGCAGGACAGGAGCTTGGTGCCATTGGACCTCACCGCTAATAAAGGGAAGAAGGTGAAGGAAGCCCTGTGGATTTGAGTGCCAACACCAATTAAAATTGTAGAATTATATATTGAATTAGGCTTTGTTATTGCAACTGAACGAGCTTTCAGGAGACCTTTCTCATTCCTGAATTGTGGTGTATAAATATCGTGTTTATAGACATCAGGTTTCAACAAGATGGAGCAACGTGCCATAATGCAAGAATTGTTATGCAATTTCTAAGGCAACAGTTTGGGGGAAAAGGTCATTTTCTCAGTTTAGGGAAAAGATCATTTTCTCATTTTTCTCGGTTTGGTAATGTTTCATGGCCATCCCAATCTCCAAATTTGACACCAGAGGATTTCTTCCTATGGGGATTTTTGAAGAGCCAGGTTTAAAAGATATGTCCCATATGTGTATGTGAACTTAAAATGAGGATCGCTGTAGCCATCACTGTTGTTGATGATGATACATTGAAAGCAGCAATGAATAATGTACTGGCTCAATGAGGGGAGGAGGGGGGAGGGGGGGAGGGATGGGGTGAGAGGAGAGGGTGCATTAAATATAACTATCACCGGTACCCACCCTACAGGCGGGGCTTCAATTGGGAGGCCCAAATGAAAAGGCAAAATATCAGAAATTTAAGGCTTTTTTATTTTAAACGATTTATATAAACATCCGTTAAATCATGTCACACGCAAATCATCAAAATATAAAGAGTACATGGCACCCATTTTGAAAAAAGATTGAATTCTGCAAAACGGAAGCGACCGCCACACGTCTTTCTCAGTCGCACGTTTATGTGTGAAGAGTGCGCGCCGAATCTAACACGGAAGCGGCCGATACACCTGTTTCTCAGTCGCTTTGCACACGCTGCCGTGTTACTTCGGAGTCGCACGTTTATATAGGAAGAGTTCGTTAGGAGTCGATCTACTCTCTCCTGGTACGTAGAATTTCAACAAAAGCCACAACACTGTTCATATCGGTAAATATTATTCCATCGTGTTTGGAAAAACTGGAAAATTGGAAAACTTGAGGAAAAAAAAAAATAGCCTATTTTACTCCAGGGGGTCCTAAGATTACCAACCCAAAATATCGTTGTGATCGGTTCAGCCGTTTTTGTGGTGCCTTCGAACGGACAGACAGACGGACATTTGGTGAATTATAGTAAGATGGACAGCATTTAAAATATGTAATTTTTAAGAAGTAGAGCAGGGTTGTGTATACTGCTATGATGTCACACAATCTCCCATACCTGTACATTTTAGGATACTAAAAACACGATTTACTTTGTTCAGTCTTGTTTAATTACAGAAATACACGTAGCAGATATTAATGCCACACCCTGTATATGCGCATAAGCAATACCTATGTTTTTGCTTCAAATACGTAACCAGGTTTGTAACATTATTTTTATTTTTGGGAGCGATTAAGGCAGGTGTCTGTTGCCAATACACCACCCAAATAAAGGGATGTGTCAAAAGAAGGTGTTGCACTCTTGGAAAAAGATCACCCAAAGGACAGGTACTCTGCTAGTAAACACTATTGCAGTGTCCACTTTTCTCGTTACAAGCAATGGGATCATATATTCAGGACCGTGAGCCCCATTTCAGTTTTTCCAGTTTTTGTGATCTGCTACCATTTTCCAAGGATAAGAAGATTTACCCTGACAAATGACCACTCAAATCAGCAAGGGCAATTAGCCTTCTGGGCAGGATGCATGGGAATTAATTGTTTCCCAGAGGCCTCACCCTCATTAGGCAGGCTGCAGAGATGTGCATGGCTCACCAAGCTTTAGCTTGCGATGGAAGTTCATGGCATCTACGCAGGCAGTCACCACATTTGACTTGCAGTGGCGGACCGCCACGATTCCCGCCACCTCGTCCATGAGCTTCATCGTTACCCCTGACACGAGATTTGGGGGGAAGAACAAGAGAATAAAGTCATAAGTACAGCAGGCCATTGTCTCAGAAGAAGGAATGGAGTATATCTTCAATGGAAAAGGAGAAATAAGTGCTGATGGGTGGACAACATAAGAGGGACTATAATGTAAGTAAATTGAGAAAATTATTATATAACAAAATAAATAAATAATGAATAAACAAGCTGGTGAGAATCAACCATGATACAATGATCAAGCAAAGGATCATATTTAAGGAGAAAAGGTGCAACGATGCAAACTGAAGAACAAAACACACCATAATTAGAACGGCACTCAGTAGTAGAGCGTATACCTCTGCCAGGCTGAACACTGCACAGTTTACATTTTGTATCCCATTGATAGGCCAGATATGCATCTGAACCTTGACTAAAATCAAATCAATTCGTTCTCATCACACACCCAACCTGTCCAAGTTTCTAACAAATCTGTCCACAACTTTTTAAGATATCTTTCTCACAGACAGACAGGGCTGAAAACAACCTTTGTTCACGTTTGATGACGGAGGCAACAAAATTAATTGCAAACTGAATAATTATAAGTTGACCAACGGATAAAAAAAATTGTGCAATGTTCTTCACAGGTCATGTTCAAAATTGCAAGCAAGTTAGAAGCCGATAATAATGAAGGCAAGGCCAAAAGTAAGGCGTACAAGGACATTCAGGCTGTTTGCGGAGTTCCTTTCGGACGGCCGACGATGGAGTGCTCGTCAACTGAAGGGGATCGAACCATCATACCGTTGTACGTACGTGAACTGCAGTGGACATGAACTGTCGTCACGTATTGACAAATGTGGAAAGATTCCCTGGAACTTAACGTCACTCCCAGGGTTCGAAGTATGCGTCAAAACGAATGACTTTGTGCTCGAGGACATGAAATCATGGAGAAAATGCTTTCAGATTTTGCTTCTATATAAAAAGTACTTTGAAGGAAATTAATTGATTCTGTCATTGGACAACTGAACGATGCAAAAAGAAAGAAAAAAGAAAGAGGATTTTAAAATACTGTTCAACTTTGCATCTTCTAAAAAACAGTAATAAATAATTAACTTTTGAAATGCTAAGTTTTCAAGCAAAAACACACACAACACACAACTCCCTCACGGGTCAAAAGCTGTACAACTGAGCAATTGAGACAGCAGGAATCAGGAGTTTTCCAGGCAGTCTAAAAATGTTTTGTAAGGAGCTATTTTGCAATATCATACCATTTTAAATTTTTATAAAAATAATGTTATTCAGTAATGTCTTACTGATGTTCTTAAAACCTGACAAAATGATGTTTTCACAATGTTTGGCACAATATATTGTTGTGGAAATGATTTTTAGGGGTTATTTCTTAATGCTTAATATAGTGTAGTTATTTCCATATTCAGTGTTGAGAATAAGCCTATAGTAACTAATAATATCAATTTAGATATGCGCCGCAAATTCGTATAGTTAGAAACGACAAACCCACCCATTGTGTGTGCCTAAAATTCCTCATCGCTGAGAGTCTTTATCTGATGTCCTCATCCTCTGTTTCCATTTAAAGGTTCCCTTTTCGCACCACACCAGGCCATTTGCACAAGTTTCATTTGCAAGACTCTATTTCAACATCACATTGGCCTTGGTGCCAATCTGCAGCAGGAAACTAAGTCAAGGGAGAAAGTGTTAGCCAAGCCCACTGGTTGGGACATTAACCAATGGTAGAGGAGAGAGAAAGGGCATACAACACACACAACATGCATTTTAAGGCCATTTTCCCTGCAAGAGCGGGGGTTAGCCTTGCGGTCCCCATGACAATCTTCTCCATTTTGCCCTATTTTCTGCATCTCTCCTTGTTAACCCCCTTGCCCGCATGTCTTCTTCCACCGTCTTTAGCCAAGTCTTTCTCGGTCTTCCCCGTCCTCTACTTCCTTCTACATTCATTTCCATCACTCTTCCCAACCAGTCACTTTCATCCTTCCTCAACACATGACCAAACCATCTCAACCTGTTCCTCTTCACAGCATCAATCACAGGCTCTATTCCCATCATCTTTCGCAATTCATCATTTGTCTTCCTCTCTCTCAGTGACACTCCACACATCCACCGAACCATTCGCATTTCCACCCTTTCCAGCCTTCGTTGCTGCTCTACATTCATGACCCATGTCTCGCTCCTATAAATCATAACACTTCTCACACATGCAGCATACACCTTTCCCTCCAGCTTCAACGACACTCCCCTCCTCATCAGCACGCCACTCAGTTCCCGAAACTTCTTCCATGCACATCTCACTCTAGCAACCGTTGCCGAGTCTGATCCACCTTCTCCATTCAGCATGTCTCCGAGATAGCAAAATGTTTTCACACCTTCCAGCTTCACGCCGTCTCCAAGATCCAACTCAACATTTCCTCCATCTGAAGCTCCCTCTGTGCACACCTTACATTTGAATGTAGCTGCTACACTGGTTAATGACCCTCTCAGACCACTACATTTTTGATGAACCCACTCAGCGCACATTGTACATTGAATGGAGTTCACTCCGACACCCTTCCTGCACACAGCACATGGCCACCTCCCAGTTCTTTCCACCTCACCACATACATGCTTTACCACTTGCCATCACCTTCGTCTTTCCTATATTCACCTTCAGACCTTTTGTCTCCATACTTTCCTTCCACTTGTTCATCTTTTCCTTCAGTCCATCCATACTTTCCGCAAACACCACCAGATCATCTGCATACAACAACTCCCATGGTAAACCCTCCTTTACGGTCTGAGCCAGCACCTCCATCACAGCTACAAATAGTAGTGGACTTAGTACCGACCCCTGATGCACTCCCACCTTCACCTCAAACTCACCACTGTTCCCATTGTGTGTGCCTAAAATTCCTCATCGCTGAGAGTCTTTATCTGATGTCCTCTTCCTCTGTTTCCATTTAAAGGTTCCCTTTTTGCACCACACCAGGCCATTTGCACAAGTTTCGTTTGCAAGACTCTATTTCAACATCACATTGGCCTTGGTGCCAATCTGCAGCAGGAAATTAAGTCAAGGGAGAAAGTGTTAGCCAAGCCCACTGGTTGGGACATTAACCAATGGTAGAGGCATAAATCGTCATTAATGACGTTGGCGGGCTCGGTTATAAAGACGTGGGAAAGCTAGGATCCCAGAGAAAACACGAGATACATCGAGCTGGAGGCTGCGCCCTGGAACGAGCCATGAAGAGAGAGATGCCACACCCTGCCTTGCTGCCGCCCCACCCAATCAACAAAGACGTATCCCTGTGTTCCCCACCTCGCTGCCTGCAAACATGTTTTTTTTTTTTTTTTTTTTTTTTTTTTTTGTATACAAGGTCGAGGCTCGTGAAAGAGCGAACATTAATCACACAGAAAGACAAACCGACACATAAAACATATAACATAGGGAGCGGTAGACAAGATGGGGAGAGAGGGGGAAGGACACAAACACAACATTTGAGAGCAGTGACCGAGAGACATGGAGACATCGAGAGATCTGAGAGAGGGCGAGGGCTTGGGGGGGGGGGGGGGGGGGGCGTGGGAAGGGGGCGGTGGGAGAGGTATAAAACATATGGACACTGCCAGGACTTCCAGGAAAGAAGTTGGAATTTCAAACAAGGTGGATCTGGGGTGAATTAGCGGGGGTAGAAAAGATCAAGGTTTTGGATGGGGGAAGATAAGAGATGGTGGTGAACAGCTGTTTTAAAGACCTGGAGGGAGGAGTGGGATTGAAGGGAGTGAGGGAGTTTGTTCCAGAGGCGGGAGAAAAGAGGAATGAAAGAGTGAAGGTGAGCAGAGAGCCGAGATTTCGGCAGTTTAACCATCAGAGGGTTGCTGGCAGATCTTGTGCGACCTGTAGGAATATTTGGGGGACAGAGCACAGAGAGAGCTGGGGGTGCAAGGCCGGAGAGGAGTCGGTAGAAGACAGAAAGACCACCTACCTGCCTGCGGTGAGTGAGTGAAAGGCCCTCAGAGATAGCTTCATCGCGGGAGATTCCAATAATTCTGAAAGCTTTGGTTTCAACAGCGTGAAGCCGAGCTAGGTGTGAGGCAGGAGCACCGGCCCATAGGGGAGAACAGTATTCCATTGAGCTGCGGATGAAAGCCTTGTATGTGGTGAGGAGCTCAGGTGTGCCGAGGAAGGACTTCGCACGACGGAGGATGCCCAGTCGGCGACTGGCTTTGGAGGCCAGCTTGGAAATGTGGTTTTCCCAAGAAAGATCATGGCAGATAGTGAGACCCAAAATCTTGAGCGACAGAACTTCTTGGAGAGGATTGTTGAGAAAGTAGATGGGAGGGTTGTCCAGTCGATCTTTTCGGAGAGACATAGTAAGAGTGTGAGATTTGTCAGGATTGAAAGACATGTTCCACTTGTTTGACCAGTCTGTGATTTTGTCCAGGTCTTCAGAGAGTGAGGAGGCAGCAGACTGCCGATCTGAGGGAAGAGGAATGGAGCGGCAGAGAGTGGAGTCATCAGCAAAGAGATAGAGAGGATTTTCGAGAGAGTCAGAGAGATCATTGATGAAGACCAGAAAAAGCACGGGGCCCAGAACACTGCCTTGGGGAACTCCAGCCTGAACAGGAAGAGGAGATGAGAGAAACCCATTCAGGGCCACACGTTGACGACGACTAGAGAGGAAGTCCGCCAGCCATGCGTGGAGATTTCCATGGATACCAAAGGAGGAGAGTTTGGTGAGCAGAGCGGGGTGCCAGACCGTGTCGAAGGCACGTGATATGTCGAGGGAGACAGCTCTAATTTCCTGTTTGGCATTGAGGACCTCCATCCATTGTTGAGACAGCAGAAGCAGCATGTCCAGAGTAGAGTGACCTGGTCTGAAACCAAATTGATGATCAGAGATCAAGCCATTGGAGAAGAGGAAAGATTTCATATCCGAAGCAATGATGGATTCCATGACTTTGCTGATAATTGGGAGAAGGCTGATTGGTCTGTAGTTGCTAGGATCTGTTTTTGCACCTTTTTTTGTGCAAAGCGGTGATGTTGGCTGATTTCCAAGCAGATGGCAGTTGACCTTGAGCAAAAGAGAGGGTGAAGAGAACAGAGAGAGGGTGAGACAGAGCAGCAGAGCAGGATTTTAGGACCCGTGGGCTGATGCCGTCGGGTCCAGTTGCAGAATCAGAGTCGAGGGTTGACAGAAACTTTTCCACCTTGTCAGGAGGAAAGGACACGGAGTCCAGGAGCAGCAGGGTACGACTGGGTATGGTGGGTACAGAGAGGGATGGGTTTGGGACACAAGATTTAGAGGCAAACACAGAGTTGAGGCAAACACAGAGTTCTTGCTGCAAAAGGCATATTAATCATTGCAATCCTGTTCATTTATATAATTGGATTGTATTACTACGCCCTCTGTGGTGTTTGAATTTTTGTTAACAATTATTGATGTTATTAAAATGATATATTATTATTTTTATTCACAAGATATTATTATTGGCGCAATTACCGATACCGCAACGAACCCTTCATATTCCGTCAATGCATAAGAAACTATAATGGCACTCGGGAGAGAACATGCATACCTCCGCCAGGATGAACAGTTTAAGTTTCGTATCCACTGATAGGTCAGATCTGGATTTGGACCTGAACCATAATAAAATCAGCTTGTTCTTGTCACCGAACCAACTCATCCACAACTTTCTGAGACATAATGTTATGTATAGTTTTTGGCCCTATCTCTCAATGGTGAAGAATCGCTCAAAGAAATTCTAGTATCCGAATCCGGATCTTCATCAAAATCTAATCATTTCGTCCTTGTCATATACTCAACCTCTGTAACCAAATCTATCCACAACTTTTTGAGATATCCTGTTCACACCCAAACAGACAGAGAGAAAGGGGTGAAAACCTAACCTCTATCCACCTTCGGTGGCGGAGGTAATAACGCTGTGGGGAACGCATCTCCATATAAACAATGGTACAATGACCCCCTTTTAGCACATCTTCGATTAGCCCTCTTTTCATGGAAATACATCCTGAGCGATGAGCGGGATATTAGCGCATTGTAAACCCCAATTTAGATCTGCCAAGACAATGTCCAGCAAGACCCTCAGTCTCTTTATATTTTTCACTGTTAAATCTGTTTTATTTCACATCTATTTATTTCAATAACAATCTTTTTCTTATATTTTGCTTCGCCCCACAACCAAAGGCCCTAAAGATGAGTCGCTACGGTTATTTTTTGAATCAGGCCAATCGATGGTCCGCTCGAGCTAGGCAACCAATGTGACTGATGAGGTCACGCAAGGAACAGTTTTGAACCAAGCTCGCGAGCAGAAAGTTAAATTTAGAGCTGGGACATTCTCAGGTGCAACCTGTGTTGAGTTTGATCCGAGGACCTGGAGAGCGAGGAGCGTGAGCGGTCTTCCCTCACCGGAACTCCTTGCAAGAGAGTCGCCGGGTTCTTTGGACCAAGGTAGAAGAAAAAAAAAAAGCCCGGGAGTCTGGGGACACAACCAGCAAGTTTGCCCAGACCGGCCCAAGACCCGCCTCACAGCCAGTTATGTTTGTGAAAACTGAACCCTGTTCATCCAATCGATTCTCGGTGAGGGCATCTTGCTCAGCTCCATCTCATGGCTGAACCAAGCTCATGATATCCTCTCCGGATCTCCTAACCATCTTCGCCCTCTAAGCATCCGACTATCACTTGAGAGCTTCTGTTTTTAAGAATAGGTTAAGTGCATTAGCCAATTTTATAGTTACAAGCACGATTTACTTTCATTTGGACATTTTTCTCAGTAAATATTTTTATTTCCTCTTCCCTAGTTTATTTTTACACATTTCATTAAACAAAATTATTGACGATTCATTTTGATTCCTGGGTTCGTTCTATCACTCAGTTCGTGAATGAGTAAATTGCCAGCGGGCACACACAAGCTTGGTTCTCGGCATGTGTGAAAGAAAAATAAAAAATTAAAAAAAATTGTGTTTGAATTGTGTTTCCTCGAATGTGCATGGTGTGAGAGATTTCTATCTACTTGTTCTGTAATCGAGTTATTTTGAGCAAACCAAACAACGTGCCCAAGCAATTAAAATACCTGGTGTCTTGTGTTTTCTTATTAAGTCAGCTGATATAGATCCAGTTGTTCCATAATCATTATCGTTCACTATTGTCTCAAACCAATTCCCTTGTCAATTTCCATGGCCTCTATCATTCCTTCGTTTCAGAATATTTTTTTCTGTGACTGACAGACATCGCAGCAGCATGCAGTAATTTATTTTATCGTGAAAATTTCCCTTTGGCTTTTGTGACGATTCGCGGAATGCAAATGTTTTACTCAATACATACAACTTGCCAGCTCCAGGCTGGACTCCAATGCTGCTTGTTGTAACACTTATAATGTGTAGTTTTATTTGGAGTACAGATACTCTTTTGCCCTGAGGTCATGTGGTGTGTGTGTAAAACTTATGAATGCCGAAAAATGAGCTTTATTTTTCCTGCGAGCACACACAATTTATCGATCGATCAACATGTGCTCTCACAATTCTCACCATTTTCATTCAATCATATTCCTTCTCCTAAAAAGAAATAACCACATTTACAGTGCATTCAGAAAGTATTCAGACCCCTTCACTTTTTCACATGTTATGTTGCAGCCTTATGCTGAAATCGTTTAAATTCATTTTTTCCCTCATCAATCTACACTCAATACCCCATAATGACAAAGAGAAAACAGGATTTTAGAAAGTTTTGCAAATTTATTAAAAAGAAAAAACTGAAATATCACATTTACATCAGTATTCATACCCTTTGCTATGACACTTGAAATTTAGCTCAGGTGTCTCCCATTTCTCTTGATCATCTTTGAGATGTTTCTACACCTTGATTGGAGTCCACCTGTGGTAAATTCAAATGATTGGACATGATTTGGAAAGGCACACACCTGTCTATATAAGGTCTCACAGATGACAATGCATATCAGAGCAAATACCAAGCCATGAGGTCGAAGGAACTGCCTGCAGAACTCAGAGACAGGATTGTGTCGAGGCACAGATCTGGGGAAGCCTACAAAAAAATCTCTGCTGCATTGAAGGTTCCCAAAAGCACAGTGGCCTCCATAATTCTTAAATGGAAGAAGTTTGGAACAACCAGGACTCTTCCTAGAGTTGGCCGCCCGGCCAAACTGAGCAATCGGGGGAGAAGGGCCTTGGTAATAGAGGTGACCAAGAACCCGATGGTCTCTCTGGCTGAGCTCCAGAGATCCTGTGTGGAGATGGGAGAAACTTCCAGAAGGACAACCATCAGTGCAACACTCCACCGATCTGGGCTTTATGGCAGAGTGGCCAGACGGAAGCCTCTCCTCAGTGAAAGACACATGAAAGCCCACAGAATCTTGTTTCTCACAGTCTGAGAGTCCTTTAGGTGCTTTTTTGCAAACTCCAAGCGGGCTTTTAAGTTAATAAAGGACCATCAAAGAAGCAAGATGGACATTAATAATATTTCAAAATTGGAGTGAGGATGGCTGTATATATTTCCCAAAAATAAACACAACACCTGTCTTATGTGAAGAACTCTTACTGAAAACATTCCCAGTCCATAATTATTTCAAACTGAACTTGAAGAGACAACAACATGAGTCTCCAGCAACAAGGCTACGTCACTCATTTCCTTACAAGTTTCTTGACTTTGACCTAGCAGAGAAAAGTTCCACCAATATATATATATATATGAATATAATATATATCTTGAGCGCAGTGGGCTGTTGACGCGTAATCAATGGAGGTCCGTGGTTCGAGTCCCGAATTGATTCAGAATTTTCCACACTTAGCCCCTCGCAGGAATTTTATTCGTTTATAAAAAAAATTATATATTGTTACGGATTCATCACTTCTGTTGTTGTGGTTCTCATCCACTGGAAACATTTTTGGTTCCATGTACTATTATTGTTATCGTTTAAGTGAATTGGAGATAACCGTTTTCAAAAGGTAATAAAAATTAATGTTTTAAAAAGAAACCGGAAACCGGATCGGGACCCGAACCAAGAGGAAGAAGAGGAAAAAGGAGGCGGAGCGAGTAAGGTGGAGAAGGAGCCGAGCTGCTTCGAGGTCTTGAGCAAACGCTGGCGAACGGGGGTCATGAGTGGACTTTGGGTTTCCTGGAAAGGGATTCCTGCGACAGAGTTTGTTATCGCTGTGACAGATAAACCTGCGTGACAGGTTTTGCGGTCGATTCCGAAGAGAATCATTGGAGTGCCGTTACGTCTCGAGTACGGGCCGTTGGCCATTTTGCCTCGCGCCTGATTTCGGATCGCTCTAGGCTCTTCACATCGCTTCAATCATTTCACCGCATCCAGACGTTAACCTGGTGTATGTGTGTAACGTGGATTTTGAGTGGGAATTTGCGGTTCGCCGATTGGGAGCCATTGAACGTCCATACCCGAAGGTGTGATTTCCCAGTCGCCTCTTGAGGACACCTTTGCCCATCTTTGGCAGTGTGACTGTCAACCGAACGGGATTCTGGTCTCGATACGACATCGTTCTGACGATCACTGGAGCATGGATCGATTTTGGCTTGATGCCGGGATAGAGACATTGGGAATGTTCTTTTCGCTCACTTGGAGCACTGTGAGTTACATTGTACGAAACTGATGGTACCATCATAGGAATGATATCTTGGTTGTACAATTGATTAATATTGTTATTGTACTGTTATTCTTGTGTGACCTTAATACAATACTTGTTTGTTGGTAACAATTGGTGTGGTTTCACCATTAATCTTTGACATACAGAATAACACATCTTTCTGCCGTGACTCCTCTCGGGGCTCGGAGGTACACCGTGACCGGGGTTTGGGGAGGAGCACGTAACAATATATATATATATACATACAGTGCGTATCAAAAAAAAGGTAATCCGAATTCAAGGGGTTAATATGCAAGGGTTATTTATTTTGACAATTTACATGTGGTTTACTAATTAAGAGGAGATCCTCAGCTTTCCATTGATGCCTTTCATGCATCATTGCTGTCACACATGACCGAGTACATGTTCTTTCAAAATGACAAGTTCAAATCGCATTTTTACAAGTTTGGCTAATCGATGCAAGTCAGGATAATTGGTGCAAAATGAACATCAGATGTGAACTTTTCTCAGGAATGATTGGCCTTTATGCACCCACACCTTCAACATGTCCACCTCCCCTTTCAACACAAAGCTCACAGCGGCAGAGCATGCCCTGAACTGCTCGTCTCACCATAGCCGGGTCATTGCGCAAAGCATCCACTTCATGTCAAATATGGCCCTGCAATTCGTCAAGATCACGGGGAGGAGTTATGAATACCTTGTTCTTTAAATGTCCCCAAAGGAAATAATCACATGGTGTGAGGTCAGGTGATCTTGGCGGCCATTCCACTGCATGGTTGAGGGCGATGACCCGGTCTCCAAAGAGTTCCCTCAGTCGATCTCGGACAGCGATAAGACGATGTGCTGGGGCGCCGTCTTAGGCCCAACAGAGATATCTGAAGACACCACGAACCTGTCGCTCAAAGTTCTCCTCCAGCTGCGGTAAAACTTCATCATTGATCATCTGCAGATACCTGTTACCATTGACATTCCTTTGAAAGAAAAATGGTCCGATCACCTGACCACTTCCACAAAGTCCCAACCAAACAGTCCACTTTTGTCGATTCATGTTGGTGTCAAAATTAAATTCCGGGGGTTGTCCTGTCAGTGCATATTCAAGAACATTATGGGTATTGATCTTGCCGTCCATGGCGAAAGCAGCTTCGTCGCCGATAACGAGATACCGCAGGAAATTGACACCTGCTTCGCAACGTGCTATCAACCATCCGGCAAGCAACAGCCTCCTGGCAAAATCCCCTGGTGTAAGTTGATGCCGGATGTGAATCTGATATGGATGTTGGTGGAGGTCCAGTATTATGATTCAGTTGAATATTGCCAAAGGCAATCCCGTCCCATTTCGTCTTGCGCTGGTATCCCTAGGATGCTCCAAAACTTACTGCCTTAACGCTGCAATATTCATTTCCGATCGCCCAGTGCACCTTCTACCAGAATTCCCCTTGTTGCGGTTGAGGCTAGTGCCATGCTCTTGGTATTTTTCTAACATTCGCCCAGATGGTTTTGGCTGCTGGAGGCTCCCATTCTGGGAAACATTCCCTGAACACATCACGAGTTTGCTGCAAACTTCCAGTTTGGTGAAAGGTTGTAACCACGAAAGTCCGCTGTTCAGTCGTAAGTTGAACCATCTTTTCAATGACTGACTGTCTCTGAACCCATACACTGTCGACCCATCTTAAATACCCATCTTAAACAAAGGATGACGCAACCGACGATTACCAGACCAGCTTAAAAATTTTACATAATCAACTTGGCAGTCAACAAGTAATGCATCCATTTCCAACTGTCTTGACACTGATATTATGTAAAATTAGCCAAACTTGTAAAAATGCGATTTGAACTTGTCATTTTCAATGAACATGTACTCGGTCATGTGTGACAGCAATGATGCATGAAAGGCATCAATGGAAAGCTGAAGATCTCCTCATAATTGGTAAACCACATGTAAATTGTTAAACTAAATAACCTTTGCATATTAACCCCTTGTATTCGGATTACCTTTTTTTTGATACGCACTGTGTATATATACACTACTGGTCAAAAGTTTTAGAACACCTCAATTTTTCCTGTTTTTATTGAAATTTATGCAGTTTAATGTCTCAATGTACTCTGAAATTAAGCATAGAACAAATAAACAATTGGAGATAAAAAAAGAAAAAATAGAATCATTTTGTTTAACAAAATTTAATTCAAATTATTGACTCGGCAAAGTATCCCTTTTTGCAGATATAACCGCCGAACACACTCTTGGCATTCTTTCTACAATGGAAATCAAATATTGTTCGGGAAGTTCTTCCCAACACTGTTGCAGAAGTTCCCACAATGTGTTGCACTTGTAGGTTGCTTTGCTTTCACCCTTCTGGCCAGTTCATCCCAAACCAGCTCAATGGGGTTTAAGTCTGGAGACTGTGCTGGCCATTCCATGATTGGAAGCCTACAGTCTTGTTCTTTTCCTTGAAGGTAGTTGTGACACCGCCTGGAGGTGTGTTTAGGGTCATTATCTTGCTGTAGGATGAACCCCTGACCAACTAGGCATATATCAGAGGGTATTGCATGGTGCTGCAAGCCTGGTGTTGGGCTAGCGGCTAGGGTGCCGGCTTAGGATCCTAGGATCCTGGGTTCGAATCCCGGTCGATCGCTGAATTAACGCCAGGGGGGTTGACTCAGCCTGTCATCCTTCCGAGGTCAGCTAATTGAGTACCAGTTCACTGGTAATTCCCTGCTTGTCGTAAAAGGCGACAAAAAGGGTTGGCGGCAGGAAGGGCATCCGGCCGTAAAACATTGCTTCAAAAAGGGGACCAAAAAACAATAACAACCACGGTCCCCGAAAAAGGCCAACCCCCGCTTTGCGGGGAAAAATTGGCTCTAAACGGTGGTTTATTGCATGGTGCTGCAAAATGCTGTGGTAGCCCTTTTGGTTCAGGGTGCCAGTCACTCTGTGCAGGTCGCCGACTCTGGATCCAGCAAAAGAGCCCCAGACCATCAAGCTTCCTCCTCCATGTTTGACGGTTGGTGTCACACACTGAGGAACCATCCTTTCGCCTACTCGACGAAGTACAAAAACGCTGCGTGATGAAACAAAGATTTCAAATTTTGATTCATCGGTCCATAAGACCTTCTTCCAGTCTTCAGTAGTCCATTGGCGGTGCATCATGGCCGAGGCAAGCCTCTTTTTCTTATTTTGCCATCTTAGCAATGGCTTTCTTACTGCCATTCGACCTGTCAAACCTGCAGCTCGAAGTCTTCTCTTCACAGTTGAAACTGAGACTTGCTTATTTCGACCAGTGTTAAGCTGTGCATGAAGCTGTTGTTCTGTGAGCCGCCTATCACGCAAGCTGTTGACTCTCAGAAACCTGTCTTCTGATTCTGTTGTGGCTTTTGGTCTGCCAGACCTCTTCCTGTCAGAGTTTCCACCAGTTTCCAAGTGCCTTTTGATGGTGTCGGAAACTGTACTCACTGACACCTTGGCTTTCTTTGTAATTTCTCGAAAAGAAAGACCTACACTTTTAAGGGTTATAATGGTCTGTCTGTCTTCCTTTGTTAATTGCCTTTTTCTTGCCATTATGATAGCAATATACTACTTCCTGCAGTGCAATATTGTCCAAATAATGCTTCAGAGGGTGTAATAACAGTCTGTTCCAATACTGCTTTCATACAGACAGGGGGTTTGTAATCAAGTAATCAGCAGAGGTTGGGACACCTGTAGGAATTGTTTGCATCAACTTTCAAGGCTCAATTTACTTACATTGCTGCAGAACAGCTGTAAGTTGTTAACCCATTACTTGATCCCTGAAGAAGGCCTTTTTTTACAATATAACTGTGCAATTTATATTATTTTCCCGTTTTTGCTAACCTAAACCTTTTTTTAACCTCAAGCAGTTTACTGCTTACCATTGTACCATTTCAGGTTATTCACTGGACATCAATTGCTTAAATTTCAATAAAAACTGGAAAAATTGAGGTGTTCTAGAACTTTTGACCGGTAGTGCATATATAAGGCTAATGCTGTTGCTTTGTTTGTCTGTCCCAACCTGAAACACAGAAATGCTTGGAGAAAAAAGAAAAATTACTGATAAGTAAAAGTTGCTTCAACTTAATCCATAGAATCAGACAAAAAAAATTGAATCTGGGTGGTGTATAGGCAACAGACTGCTAACTCAATTGCTCCCAATTTTTTTTTCCTGTGAAGAAATATTTAACCTCCAATTTTCAAGCAGCACAAGAATAAAACTCTGTTTTATTTTTTTTTATTTTAAATATTCTGGTATTTTTACCATAGGTTTCTGCTAGTTATTTATAGTTTCAATCTTAAAACTAGAACGGTGCTCGGTAAAGCAGAGCGCATACCTCCGCCAGGCTGAACAGTTTATGTTTGTATCCCACTGATAGGCTGGATCTGGATTCGGACCTGAACCAAAATCTAATCGGCTTGTTCTTGTCACCTTACCAACTCGTCCACCAAGTTTAGTCATAACTCGTCCATAACTTTTTTAAATATGTTATATATTGCTTTTCGCCCGATCTTTCAATGGAGAAGAATCACTTCAAATTAATTAAATACCGTATCCGAATCCATATTCAGATCTTCACCAAAATCTAACCGAATAGTCCTCGTCACACACAACCTGTCCACCAAATTTCGTTCAAATCCGTCCACAACTTTTTGAGATATCCTATTATGTCGGTTTTAGCCCCATCTCCCAATGGTGAAGAATCACTTGAAAAATTCTAGTAGCCGGATCCGAATCCGGATCTTCACCAAAATCTAATCATTTTCTCCTTGTCACATACACTACCCCTCCGCCAAATTTCGGCCGAATCCATCCACAACTGTTTGAGATATCTTGTTCACAGACAGACGGACAGAGAGACAAACAAAGATGGACAGACAGACAGACAGACAGGGATGAAAACATAACCTCCATTTACCTTTGGTGGCGGAGGTAACTAGCCATGGGGGATTATAATGGGAAGAGAAAGATAAATTGTTTCGTTATTATTTGGGGTAACAATGTGGTTATATTTTGCAAATCGACCTCCACAAACAATATCCAAAATAATTCATGCTCTGAATTTAATTGATAAGTATGTTGACAAACAAAGCTAACAAAAAAAGTGACAGGAGCTTTGTTTAAAAAAAAATTTTTAAATAAATAATATGTTGAACAAACTCACCTCCTTGGACAAAACCATGGATGGCACAATCTGAAGGTCCCACCAAGTGTATGAGGCTTGATTGGCTGCAGGCGACTGTGTGCATTTCTGTGCAAATGAAAAATACCGATCATAAAATCCCATTAGAGAAACACATGTGGGTCATTTGCACTGCACCCAGTCGACCGAGTTTGGTATGTCCCCAATAAAGGCCAGGATGAGCAGAAAATGGCTTTCCTGACATGTACCCAATCAAGAAAATAAAATGGCTTTCCTAGAATTTAATTGGAGCAAATCCTTTTCTTCACAGCCTGGTGGGGCAAAAATAGTCACAGGATGGCGGCTCAAGTCAAGAAAAAAAAGGATATAGGAAATAAAGATAGTTTGCGGCTTGGCACTGACGTTCTAACAGCTTCATCTGGTGGTTCTGCAAATTATGTTAAAGGAGGATTGATGCTAGATAAGAATGCGTCACATGACTAAGGCTCGTTCAGCCCTGATAAATCATGAGTAAAGTAATAAAAAGAACAGAGCAGATCATTGATGATGCGTTTTGACATTTATTTGTTGCCGAGACGCAGGGTCTTATTGGCCTGAGGAAATTCGTTAGAAAGCAGTTGAAACACAAGCACTGGGTTGATCAAAACAGTACAAAAACTAGAATGGCACTCGCAGAGCACATAGTCTCGCCTTGCGCGTTTATTCTAAACAAAAATACTATCGTTTTCTGAACACGCTACTATATGGACCACGCTGCTGTTATTGCCCATATACCTGCATCATCTATGCACCCTATTATGTCACATCGTTTCTTGGCATGGGTTATGAAGGTGATAAATTTAATTCTTCACTCACATCGGGTCATAGATCAGATATATTAAGTTTCAGATTTTTCAGCCAAAGATTTCAATTCAGCCAATTATTGCTGGAATACAACTGCACCAGTGACATCATCGTTATCATCGTATATAACGTATGGAGAATTGATGGCATATGCCAAGTTTCTTTTTTTTCATTGAGCGGTTTCGGAGAAAATTATGTCCAATTTTTTTTCCCTTTAATCCAATATGGCTGCCATTCCATCTGACCTATGACGTCAGAGTTGGCAATAAAATATTATCCGTGGGGATTGGGGAGTCCCTTCTATGTTTAAAGTTCGCATTGCGAGGACAAGCGGTTGCAGAAAAAAGCATTCTTAAAGCGAAAATATATAGACACTGACATCATCATCATCGGGTCGATCTTGATCAGTCATGAGAGATAATCTTCTTCCATTGTTCTCTTCTTGCCATTGCTGCAGGGGGATCATGCCTGTCGATTTTGGTGTTGCGTTCCAGTGTATCGACGTATGTTGTAGCAGGAAATTCTCTTGAGCGGTGACCATGAGAAGGTTCCCAGAAGAGTACTATCTTGGCCATCTCGCGATCGCTTCTCCAGCAGTGTCAACTGAACCTGAAACATTTCTGGAGTAGTGACTCTGATACTCTAGTGATCTTTCCATACAGCAGTTCATTAATCCAATGTGCTCTCCATGAAACGTTGAGCGATGCCCTCAGGAGGGTGGTGTATACACCGTCGAGCCGTTTGGACAGATTCAAGTTGGTCATGGATGTTTTGGTCATCATCAAAGTCCATGCTCCGTACAGGAGAACACTCTCGACTGTGGCACAGAAGTGTTCCTTTTGTTCTCTGCATAGGTCGCTCCTCCAAACAACATTCATCTTTACAAACTGCACAGGCTTTCACAATCTGGATCTCCATGTCCTTCGCAGTGTTGTCAACGTATGACCCCAGATATTGGAAATCTGAGAAACACTTCAATTTGGTACCACTGAAAGAGGAGATGAGATCACCAACATTGCTAAGCAACAAGAACTCGTTCTTTTCTTCGTTGACGATGAGGCCGACTTCTCATCCTTTGTAGTAGCTGTTGTGCGTCAGCTAGCATGTCAGAGAGAAGGCTGATATCGTCGGCAAAATTGGTGTCTGTGATGGTGGTAGCCGGGTAACGACTGCTGTGCCTCTCATTTTGGGTGAATCCTAGCTGCTCATAGCCGTTGATTGCTGGTCGTAGAGCAAAGTCGAGATGATGATGAAGAGGAAGGGAGTGAAAGTGTCCCCTTGGAGGACTCTGGCCAGTATCTGGAAGAAGCCCGTTTTGCCATCGGGTGAGCACACACAAGCTGTTGTATCCCAATACATAATACCTATAGTTTTAAGAATTGTTTGAGAAATGTCATATGCAATCACAATCTCAAGCATTTTTTTTGCATTGTATAGAATCAAATGCCTTGCGAAAATTGATGAAAGTGAATATCGCAGGTAGATTCCCTATAGTTCGCTTTGATTAAAGTTCGCTTTTATTCTTCGTTGGGGGGAGGGGTGGGGAGAGGGAAGGGGGGAGGGGAAGAGAGGGGGAGGGGAGAGTGGGGGGGAGAGGAAGGGGAACGAGAGGGGAAGAGAGAGGCAAGGTGGAGAGGCGAGGGGGATGGGAAGGGGGGAGGGAAAGGGAGAGGGGGGAAAGGGGAAGAGGGACCGGAGAGGGGGGAAGGGGAAGACGGAGAGGAAGAAGAGAAGTAGGGGAGTGGGCAAGGAGGGGTAAGGCAGTGGGAGGGGGGGGGCAGGAGAAGAATTGGGAAGTGGGAGGGGGAATGGTACCGGGGAGGAGAGGAGTGAGGGAAGGAGGAGAGGAGGACTAGGGATGAGGAGCATGAGGGAGGAGACGAGAGTGAGGAGGGAGAGGATTGAGGGTGGAAGGAGAGGAGAGTGAGGGGAAGAGGAGAGTTAGGAGGGAGGGGAGAGTGAGAAGGGAGAGGAGAGTGAGGCAGGAGAGGAGGGAGAGGAGAGTGAGGAGGGAGAGATGTGAGGGGTGGATTGGAGTGAGGGATGGAGTGGGGTGAGGAGGAAGAGTGAGGGAGGATAGAGGAGAGTGAGGGTGGGAAAAGGAGAGAAGTGAAGGGGTGGAGAGGTCAGTTTACTCCAGTTGTGCTGTGGTGGGTTTTAAAAAAAAACTTTTGATGTTTGCTTGCAAACCTGGTCTTACTTTAGCGGTTACTATCCGATGATCTGAACCGACCGAGTGCAAGCTTCTGTACGATTCGCAAATCATGGCACTGTTTTTCCACTTTTTGTTGATAAATATGTAATCTAACTGCGCTCTATGTAGGGTGGCATAAGTGAAAGTCCAGAGATCACCTTTCCATTTTTGGAACATATTACTCAGAGATAAGCTCACATTCTGCCACGAGATCTAATAGATATCTGCTGTTCCTATTGGTGATACTGTTGAAGATATTGGTAGTACACACTTGAAGTACACACTTATAGAACACACTTCGAAGGCATAATATTCCAGAAAAAAATAAAACATTACACCCAGAATCCTTAATATCGACTGGAGAGAGACAGGGCAATCACACCATCCTTGAACAACAGGGAACTACAATTCTTTTTTCTGCCAAAAACCAATATGCGAATACAACCACCAGTTTTCAACTCATTCCGTCAAGCGGTGTAGGAATGCATAGAAGACAAATAAACAAACAAAAAACTTGTCCTGCGAGTGAAATTTCAAATTTTTGAAAATTAAATGAGGTTTATTCTTTAGATCTGCACATTTTGTTGATGCTACAAATGACACTGTAGCTCAGAGGTTATATTTTTTGTTTAAGAAAAACAAAAACAAAAACTTGTGGGCCATTATACAACAACAACAACAACATGCATTTTAAGGCCATTTTCCCTGCTAGAGCGGGGGTTAGCCTTGCGGTCCCCATGACAATCTTCTCCATTTTGCCCTATTTTCTGCATCTCTCCTTGTTAACCCCCTTGCCCACATTTCTTCTTCCACCATCTTTAGCCAAGTCTTTCTCGGTCTTCCCCATCCTCTACTTCCTTCTACATTCATTTCCATCACTCTTCTCAACCAGTCACTTTCATCCTTCCTCAACACATGACCAAACCATCTCAACCTGTTCCTCTTCACAGCATCAATCACAGGCTCTATTCCCATCATCTTTCGCAATTCATCATTTGTCTTCCTCTCTCTCAACGATGCTCCACACATCCACCGAACCATTCGCATTTCCACCCTTTCCAGCCTTCATTGCTGCTCTACATTCATGACCCATGTCTCACTCCCATAAATCATAACACTTCTCACACATGCAGCATACACCTTTCCCTTCAGCTTCAATAACACTCCCCTCCTCATCAGCATGCCACTCAGTTCCCGAAACTTCTTCCATGCACATCTCACTCTAGCAACCGTTGCCGAGTCTGATCCACCTTCTCCATTCAGCATGTCTCTGAGGTAGCAAAATGTTTTCACACCTTCCAGCTTCACGCCGTCTCCAAGATCCAACTCAACATTTTCTCCATCTGCAGCTCCCTCTGTGCACACCTAACATTTGAATGTAGCTGCCACACTGGTTAATGACCCTCTCAGACCACTACATTTTTGATGAACCCACTCAGCGCACATTGTACATTGAATGGAGTTCACTCCGACACCCTTCCTGCACACAGCACATGGCCACTTCCCAGTTCTTTCCACCTCACCACATGCTTTACCACTTGCCATCACCTTCGTCTTTCCTATATTCACCTTCAGACCTTTTGTCTCCATACATTCCTTCCACTTGTTCATCTTTTCCTTCAGTCCATCCATACTTTCCGCAATCAACACCAGATCATCTGCATACAACAACTCCCACGGTAAACCCTCCTTTACGTTCTGAGCCAGCACCTCCATCACAGCTACAAATAGTAGTGGACTTAGTACCGACCCCTGATGCACTCGCACCTTCACCTCAAACTCACCACTGTTCCCGTCCTTCGTCCTTACAGCTGTGCGCACTCTTTTGTACATTGCCATCACTACTCTGATCAACCATTCCTCCACTTCTAACTTCCTCAATGCCCATGTAAATACTTCGTGTGGAACCCTATCGAATGCTTTCTCCAGATCAACAAACCCAAGAAACAACTTCTTCCTCTTCTCCATGTACTTCTCCTGCAACTGCATCACAATAAAGAGCGCGTCTGTCGTTCCTCTTCCTGGCATAAATCCAAACTGCATTTCGTCAATCTTCACTTTCTTCCTTATCCTCCTCTCCAACACCCTTTTCAATACCTTCATTCCATGCTCCAATAACTTTATCGCTTGATACGAGCCACACTCCAGAGGGTCACCTTTCCCCTTGTATAGAGGGACGAGGGTACTCAATCCCCAATCCACTGGAATGCGGCCTTCTTTCACTACCAGATTGCAGATCTCTGTCATTCTCTTCAACACCCCAATTTCCCGCTGCCTTCAACATATCTCCCACAATTCCCGTCGGCCCTCCCGCTTTTCTACTCTTCATTGCTTTTATCGCTTCCTCAACTTCCTTCTCGGTTAAACCCCCTTTACACAGGGGTGGCAATCGTTGAGAGATCGTTGAGCGATGAAAAAATCTCAATGAGCGCCCAGCGATCGCCAAGATCTCTCAATGATCTCTCAATGATCTTCCAGTGATCTCCAGTGATCTCCACGGTCTCCTCAAAGTTTTGACTCGGTCCAAAACAATCTCTCACCGATCGCCAAGGGAAGCGATCTCTCAACGAACGCTCAACGAACGCTCAAGGAGCGCTCAACGTTCTCATCGATCTCCCAATGATCTCTGAGCAATCTTTCAATGAACGCCAAATTTTTCCACCCCAAAGGTAGAGATGGCTGAGTGATCAGTGAGGGATCGCTGACCTCTCATATATATACCCAGAGGCTCCCTGTCGCCCAAGAAACGCTCAGCAACCTCCTTGGTCGCCCAAGGAACTCTCAATGATCCCTCAGTGATCTCTCCTGGTCTCTCAGTGAGCTCTCTTGGTCGCACCTGATCTCTCAGCGATCTCCGTATATCTCTCAGTGATCTCTCTTGGTCACACAATGAGCGCTCAGCAAACTCTCAATGGTCGCTGCAGGAGGCTTAGTCTCCATTGATATCTCAAGGATGTTTCAATGGGCGCTCAATGATCGTCAAGGTCGCTCAAAGATCTCTATAGATCGCCATGAAAGTTGCCGAAAATCGAATTTTTGATCGCACAACGAGCGCACACGGATCTCCCAAACATTTACACAAAAACGGCTTTTTCGAGGCTGAGGAGATCGTTGAGAGACTGGGCCAATTTCTGATCGCTCAATGGTCACCCAATGATCTCCGTGCTGTGTAAAGGGGGCCTTATCTTCTCTGCCGGTCCTAAAACTGGGTTACTCTCTATGTTGCCATCCCATTCATTCTCTGCATTCAACAGTATTTCCATATATCTCTTCCATCTTCCTTCAATTCCATCTGGGTCCACAACAATTTGTCCCACTTCATCCTTCAAGCAAGCAACTTATCCCCATCACATCACACCTCTCTTTCACTATCTGCTTTGCAATCCTGAATTCCGCTCTCTGACCCTCTTCCAAATCCAAGCGTTCTCCAAACATTTTCCTACATGCCTCCTGCGCCTTTGCTACCTCTTTCTTTGCAGCCTTCTTGGCTGCCTTATAACTTTCATGCTCTGCCTTTTCTGCCCCCGTACCCTTCGCCTTCTGCCACTCCTTGAACTTCTTCCTCTTCTCGTCAATCCTCTTTCCAACTTCATCATCCCACCACCATGTTTCCGAGTGCCTCAGTGGTCCATTATAGAGCATTGTTTAGAGCATTATAGAGCATTATAGAGCATGTTATAGAGCATTATAGAGTCCATTGTGGGCCATTATAGAGTTAAATAAATAGCGAAAAAAAAGACTAACCTTTACTCCTCCAATCTTGCAACGTGAGCATGACAGGAATAAACACACAAGACGGGAGAATAAATATTGATTGGAATCAAGGCAAAATCAATAAACAGCAGTACAGTATCGAAATGCATTTACTCAAAGATGTAACTACAGAATTAACTACATTAACTACAGAATCAATTAAAGATGTAACTACATAGTTAACCTACAGAATACACGGCACGAGCATACCAGGATCAGTGGTGGGACTAAAGATAAATGAAGGACACTGCTGTTGTTGACTGCGGTCATGTTTTTGGGTCTCGTACCGTATCCTGCCCTCTTCTTCTTCCTCCTTACACCCATACTGTGTGTGCAAAGATAGAGGGGAGAGGTAAACGACGAGCATGATGTCTGACATATTGGTAAAATATGGGTGAGAAAAATAATCCCAAAACCTTCTCCACGTGTCAACTCATTTGAAGAGGAAGATCATCGAATTATGGAAGCAGAATACGGGTTATATATATATATATATATATATATATATATATATATATATAATAATAATAATAATAATAATGCATTTATTTTATATAGCGCTTTTCAGGAAGCCCAAAGACGCTTTGACAGAGTGCAAAACATAATGCATAGCAAAACATAAAAACAATTGCAAAAAAAAGAAGAATCAATAGGGAAATATTCAAAGCACAAAGGAGGGAGAAGGAGAGGAGATAGTCAGGGGTTAGATGCTGTGGGTTAAATGTTGAATGCAGTGTTGAACAGGTGGGTCTTGAGTGATGTTTTGAATGTGGTGAGTGAGGAGGAGTCTCTGATGGTGTGAGGTAGCGAGTTCCAGAGGGTGGGAGCAGCGATGGAGAAGGCCCTGTCCCCCCAGGATCTAAATTTGGTCCGGATGGGGGGGGGGTCAGGAGGTTGGTACCAGCAGAGCGGAGGTTGCGGGTGGGAGTGTGTCGGGAGAGGAGGTCAGCCAGGTAGGATGGGGCCAGGTTATGGAGGGCTTTGTAGGTCAAGAGGAGGATTTTGTACTGGATTCTCTGGGAGATGGGGAGCCAGTGAAGCTTGTAAAGGACGGGGGTGATGTGGTCACGGGTCCGGGAATGGGTGAGTAGACGGGCAGCGGAGTTCTGAATGTATTGGAGTTTATTGGTGATTGTTGAGGGTGAACCATAAAGGAGGCTATTGCAGTAGTCCAGACGGGAAGTGATGAAGGCGTGAATGAGGGTTTCTGCAGCCACGGAGGAGAGGGATGGACGGAGACGGGCGATGTTTTTCAGGTGAAAGAAGGCTGTCTTTGTGATCTGTTTAGTGTATTTGTCGAAGGAGAGGGTTTGGTCAAAGATGATGCCAAGATTCCGGATGTGAGGGGAGGTGGATACTGGGAAACCGTCGATGTTGAGGGAAAAGTTATGGGTGGACTTGGTGAGTGTTTTTGGGCCAATGATGATTATTTCAGATTTATCACAGTTAAGTTTGAGGAAGTTGATTTGAAGCCAGGATTTTATTTCAGTGATGCAGTTTGTCAGGATAGAGTGGGTGGCGGTGGAGATGGACTTGGTGGAGATGAAAAGCTGGATGTCATCGGCGAAGCAGTGGAATTGGAGACCATGACGGCGGATTAAGTGACCGAGGGGGGACAGGTAAAGGATGAAGAGGAGGGGGCCAAGAACTGAACCTTGGGGGACACCTTGGGGGAGGGGAGCAGTGGGGGATTTGTAGTTATTGATGGAGATGAACTGACGTCTGTCAGAGAGGTATGATTTAATCCAAGAGAGGGCAGTGCCGGTAATGTTAAAGGTGGTTTCAAGTCGGGTGAGGAGGATGGTGTGATCGATGGTGTCAAAGGCGGCGCTGAGGTCAAGGAGGATGAGAATGTTGAGGTTGCCAGAGTCAGAGGAGAGGAGAAGGTCGTTGGTGATTTTGAGGAGAGCAGTTTCAGTACTGTGGTTGGAGCGGAATCCGGATTGGAATGTTTCATACAGGTTATTGGCAGAGAGGTGATGTTTGAGTTGAGTGGCTACAGCGCGTTCCAAAACCTTTGACAGAAAGGGTAGGTTGGAGATGGGTCTGAAGTTATTTAGGGTGTCAGGGTTTAGTCCAGGTTTTTTCAGAATGGGGGTAACAGCAGCAATTTTGAGGGATGGTGGGACGATGCCTGTAGACAGGGAGGAGTTTATTGTTGCAATGATAAGTGGAGAGAGAGCAGGAAGGGAGGCCTTGACAAAGCTGGAGGGGATGGGGTCAAGAGTGCAGGTGGCAGTTT
>NC_136266.1:145065166-145087620 GCF_964187855.1 Myxine glutinosa
CAAAAAAAAATATTCCATATTAAATGCCAAGTCTGTGTGTATGTGTGTGTATATGTATACACACACACACACACACACACACACACACACACACACACACACACACACACACACACACACACACACACACACACACACACACACACACACACACACACACACACACACACATTGTTGCGTTTATGGGGGTAGGTGAAAGGATACCATAGGGAAGGTATGATTGCATAATTGTAGCGTGGACCTTGGACGCGTAGGAGAAACCTTGATGTACAGTAAGTAGGGAAACTGCAGCTTAAGATTGTTTATGTGTCTTCACACGGGGGTGAAGCAGTGCTAATTAGCTATAGGGATTAAGGCTAATTTTCCCCAGTACGTGATTTTCCCTCTGTAATTTTCCCCTCACGGTTTTGCTGACAAGGCCGGCCATGCAAAAACTCCCTTAAACAACAACTGCCAACTGCAAGCAAACAGGTTTCCAGACTCAGCCCCGCCGAAAGGACCTAATAGGCGAAAGCCCGCCCAAGAGAGGCGGAGAAATGGGTGGTCAAGAAAAGCCATGAGGTCACTCCCCGATCGATGCGATTCGACCGTGAGATGTGGGCGGGGCGAACTGGGAGCTGAACGAGACGATTGGCTTTCAGGAGTGAAGAAGAGGAGTCTCTCGATCTTGCTCGGACAAGATGCTGGCCATTTTGTTTTGGTTGTGTTGGTGCGATTTCTGTGAAAGCATCGGGGGCTTTTTGCCTTTTGCTACCTGTTTATACGCATTTGCTTGTTTTGACTGCATTGCCACAACTGGAGAGGGAAATCATCTTTGGGACTCGCCTCCCGCCTGTGGAGCCGAAAGCGCTTGGCGCTTTCGGGCCGTCGCTATTTTTGGAGCGCTTCCCGCGCGAGTGGCTACATTGAGCTTCAACAGTCGCCAAGCTCCTAAAAGGACCGATTGGGACCAGCTAAGTGCTGAAAGGGAATTTCTTTTTATTTTCATTATCTTTTCCCTGTGTGAGTGTTCGAGACTGCTGGAGGTACCTCGGTTAGAAAATTAATTTACCTCAGCCTTTATTTTGATATTTTCATTCTCTCATTTATTTACATTAAAATCATTATTGTTAAATTTTCTTGGTCGTGTTTGCACGTTTTGTGTGTTCGGGAATAAACCAGTGTTTATTTTTTGTCAGATAAACGACTTGCATCCCGTCATTCCCGCGCGCGACAAAAATAACAGCCATTTTTGGCTGCCGCCTCGGGAGTAAATAATAACTGGGACGCAGGGAACAGGTGTGAAGAAGGTGAAACTGACTAATAAAATTGATGCTCAGAATGAGCATAGTGAACGAATGGAGGGTAATATGAATGGAATGAATGATCGATTGGAGGGAAAAATTGAGGGAATGAATGAGGAAAAATGTGAGGCTTCCTTGTGGTATGTTTTATGGAAAATGTTTTTCGAGTTTTTCCCCACAAAAATACACTATAGTGAACGCACAATAGTGTTAAAAGATTGGCCTTTAAAACTCGATTCTTTAAATGAAAAATTGAGGACGAAATTAGAGACTCGTTTTGGGGAAATGGAGAAAGGAATGGCATTGGAATTTGAACTAAAACGGGAGGAAATGGAATTGAAAATAGAAGAGGGTAAAACACAGGCTTTTTGAATGGGGGAAAATTTGGAAAATAAAATTGGGGCAACAAATAAAAGGATTGACAAAGTAAATGAGGACCTGGAAGGCTATCGCACCTGTGTGGATATCAGAATGCACCAGCTGATAGAGGAATGGCAACTTATGAACCACCATAGGGGTGGTTTGGCAGAAGAGGTAAAAGGGTTGGAAGCCTGTATTACAGAACAAGAGCGGGTGTTGGTAAATAGGGGTCTGTGGAGGGGGCGGGGGGGGTCACAATTGACTGGAGAAAGAGTGAATGAGTTTAACAGGAGTGGCTGGAGACTTGGCACAATACCATCAAGGGAGAGGTTTTTATTTTATTATTATTATTATTATTATTACATTGTATACAAGATCGAGGCTCATGTAAGAGCTAACATTAATCCCCCCCCCCAAAAAAGGACACATAAAACATAACAAAGGGAGCGGGAGACAAGATGGAGAGAGAGAGGGAAGCACACAAGTACAACAGTAGAGAACAGGGACATCGGGAGATCTGTGGGAGGGAGTGGGCTTAGGGGAAGAAGGTAAGGGAAGAGGAGGAGTCCCACTCTTGAGCAGAGTGGGAGGGGTATAAAACACATGGACACTGCTCGGACTTCCAAGAAAGAAGTCGGTATTTCAAAAAAGTGGATCTGGGTGAATTAACGGGGGTAGAAAATATCAAGGTTTTGGATGGGGGAAGATAAGAGATGGTGGTGAACAGCTGTTTTAAAGACCTGGAGGGAGGAGTGGGATTGAAGAGAGTGAGGGAGTTAGTTCCAGAGGCGGGAGAAAAGAGCAATGAAAGAGTGAAGGTGAGCAGAGTCTTGATTTTGGCAGTTTCTCCAAAGAGGGTTGCTGGCAGATCTTTTGCGACCTGTAGGAATATTTGGGGGACAGAGCACAGACAGAGCTGGGGGAGCTAGGTGGGAGAGGAGTCGGTAGAAGACAGAAAGACCACCAACCTGCATGTGGTGAGTGAGTGAAAGGCCCTCGGAGTTAGCTTCATCGCGGGAGATACCAATGATCCTGAAAGCTTTGGTTTCAACAGCGTGAAGCTGAGCTAGGTGTGAGGCAGGAGCACCAGCCCAGAGGGGAGAGCAGTATTCCATTGAGCTGCGGATGAAAGCCTTGAATGTGGTGGTGAGCTCAGGTGTGCTAAGGAAGGACTTCGCACAACAGAGGATGCCCAGTTGGCGACTGGCCTTGGTTTCCCACGAAAGATCATGGCAGATAGTGAGAGCCAAAAGCTTGAGTGACGGAACTTCTTGGAGAGGATGGTTGAGAAAGTAGATGGGAGGGTTGTCCAGTAGGTCTTTTCGGAGAAACATAGTGAGAGTGTGAGATTTGTCAGGATTGAAAGACATGTTCCACTTGTTTGACAAGTCTGTGATTTTGTCCAGGTCTGCAGAGAGTGAGGAGGCTGGAGTGGAGACTGCCGATCTGAAAAGACCGACTGGATAACCCTCCCATCCACTTTCTGAATAATCCTCTCCAAGAAGTGCTGTCACTCAAGCTTTTGGGTCTCACTATCTGCCATGATCTTTCCTGGGAAAACCACATTTCAAATCTGGCCTCCAAAGCCAGTCGCCGACTGGGCATCCTCCGTCGTGCGAAGTCCTTCCTTGGCACACCTGAGCTCCTCACCGCATATCAGGCTTTCATCTGCAGCTCAATGGAATACTGTTCTCCCCTATGGGCCGGTGCTCCTGTCTCACACCTAGCTTGGCTTCACGCTGTTGAAACCAAAGCTTTCAGAATTATTGGAATCTCCCGCGATGAAGCTATCTCTGAGGGCCTTTCACTCACTCACCGCAGGCAGGTAGGTGGTCTTTCTGTCTTCTACCGACTCCTCTCCGGCCTTGCACCCCCAGCTCTCTCTGTGCTCTGTCCCCCAAATATTCCTACAGGTCGCACAAGATCTGCCAGCAACCCTCTGATGGTTAAACTGCCGAAATCTCGGCTCTCTGCTCACCTTCACTCTTTCATTCCTCTTTTCTCCCGCCTCTGGAACAAACTCCCTCACTCCCTTCAATCCCACTCCTCCCTCCAGGTCTTTAAAACAGCTGTTCACCACCATCTCTTATCTTCCCCCATCCAAAACCTTGATCTTTTCTACCCCCGCTAATTCACCCCAGATCCACCTTGTTTGAAATTCCAACTTCTTTCCTGGAAGTCCTGGCAGTGTCCATATGTTTTATACCTCTCCCACCGCCCCCTTCCCATGCCCCCCCCCAAAGCCCTCGCCCTCTCTCAGATCTCTCGATGTCTCCATGTCTCTCGGTCCCTGCTCTCAAATGTTGTGTTTGTGTCCTTCCCCCTCTCTCCCCATCTTGTCTACCGCTCCCGATGTTATATGTTTTATGTGTCGGTTTGTCTTTCTGTGTGATTAATGTTCGCTCTTTCACGAGCCTCGATCTTGTATACAAAAAAAAAAAAAAAAAAAAAAAAAAAAAGGGACTCGCAAGGAGAGAGCGCACGTGACAGGACTTACCAGAAGGACTGCCCTTGAAAGGACTCGCAGAGCACTTGTTACAAAGAGGACTTTGAGGAACGTGATTCGCAGTGCTCGCTTTGGAGGCATAGCACTATATCTTAGTATAACGTACGCGCTGAAGGAAAGGCAGCCAGACGCGCCGGTGGCGAATATCGCCTACTCAGCCACGCGAGTAAACGCGGCAATAGCCGCCAGCGATAACCGCCAACCGCCAGAGCCCAGACCCTACCGTTCGCCCCGTATTAACTCTTGTGCGCCAAACAACACGCGGAGAGCTCCTACCCCTCTACTTACCATCTGCACGGGACGAACCGGAGACCGGAGGGAGTTGCACGAGAGCCATCCCTGGACGTGGTGAACATCATCCTGCAGCTGCAAGCCCCATGTGAGTGTATCTGTGTGTGAGATGGGCCCGTTTGTCCTGGGGATTAAGTTAAGACTGTTATAAGGCTGCACTGTGTCCCTCTTTTCTGGAATCCCTGTATAGTGTAAATAAATCTTGTTATTCCTTTCTTCCCAATTCGATCGCCTTTGTGATTTCTCCATTGGCTAAGCGTGGTACGAACGAGATCGCTAGAACCGGGGTCACCAACTACAAGCACGAATCGTGTGTACGCACCGCTCGGCGTTTCAACATGCGTGATTCGTGCGGGGCTTATTTCCTCGTTTCTGGGCAGCGCGAGTAATTAGGTAATCGTGATTCTAGTCCTACGACCCGATTTCGCGCTGTCCGGGAAGGACGTCATAGGTCCTGGGTCCCGTCGGCCAGTCAAAGACAAGGGGACTAATCCCCCCTTGGTAAGGGGAGAAGGCCGGCGCTGAGATCCGTAACTACAGACTTGGCATTTAATATGGAATATTTTTTTTTTCTTGACTTGGGTTTACTTTCTTAACTCAGTATATCAATCTGGTGAGTTTCTTTTACACTTTGGTGATTTATTTGTTAAAAGCCCCATGTCACTGATTGTCTGTCGCAGCAAGAAGTCAACAACAGGATTATATCACAGGTGGCGTGGCAAAATGTACGGACAGGTGCATTTGACGATTGGCTTCACAGTCGGGTATACAAGGGTTGTTGCGTTCTGTATTAGTGGAAAACAACTGCTGCACATCTCCAAAAGTTATTGCCGCTTCCTCTGGAGATGGTCCGTCAACTCAACAATGCTGTTTGTCATGGAGTGGTGGCTTTATGAAATTACGGCATGAAAGAGCGTGCTATTGCTCGGCAGTATGGCATCACTCAAGGTCAGGTGTCACAGATCCTGAAACGAAATGCTCAGAGGGGTGTCCCTACTCCAATACCGAGGCCAGGACGTCCCCGCAGAACCACAAGGAGGGATGATCGCCAGCTGCACCGGTTAGTCCGCAATGGCCGTACCAAGTCAGCTAATCGGCTTAGGGCTGAGTGGCAGCAACTGACAAATGTGCCTGTATCCAGAAGGCGAGTCAACCAACGACTGGTTCAAGCAGGCTATCGTGCCAGGCGTCTCCTGAGAAAGCCACGCCTGACCAGACAACACAGCCAGCGCCGATTGCAGTGGGCCAGAGAGCACCGTCAATGGCAGCCAGGACACTCGAATCATGTGATCTTCAGTGACGAGTCTAGATTTCTGGTCTATCGTCAAGATGGCCACGTCCAAGTGTGCAGACAAGTGCATGAAGCCTACAACGAAGATTGTATAGTGCCAAGAGTCCAAGCTGGAGGTGGTGGGGTGACCGTTTGGGCTGCTTTTCATGCAGGGGGCAAAACTGACCTGGTTGTTCTGAATGGAAACCTGAACCAGTTAAAGTACAGGGCCATTCTGGAAGAAACATTGCTTCCATTTGCTCGTGCAGCCTTTCGAGGAAACTTTGTCTTCCAAGATGACAATGCACGGCCTCATCGTGCTCGCATGATCCAACACTTTCTTGCTGACCGTGGTGTAAAGCATATGGAGTGGCCTGCCATGTCCCCGGATATGAATCCGATAGAGAACTTGTGGGCAGAATTAACGCGTCAAATCGACCACTTGGACCAGCAGCCGACCTCTGTGCGTGAATTGCAGCAGGCTATTGTCACTGCATGGCAAGCGATTCCTGTCCAAACCTTGGCAAATCTCGTGAACAGCATGCCTCAACGTGTACGTGCTCTCCTAAATGCTCGTGGGGGTTACACGAAGTATTGAACTGTAATTTTACTGTCCGTAATCCCAGTCGTAATTTAACTTTTGTTTTTGTTAAAAAAAATTTGGCTAATGTGCAAAATAAAGAGATACTTCTGGAAAACGTACAGAAGTTTAACACAGTACTGTCCATGAATTGAGTTCGATATCAGTTTACATCACTTTCAAGGATCAATTTATTTGTTTTGAAATGTCAAATGTGGTTTTTGTTTCTTTTAAAGGTCACATTAACAAAATCTAGAATAATTTCAACATAATTCCAATGAACTTTTGGTTCTAAGACATCTTGAAAAGTAAGTTCACCCCCACAAAAAAAATATTCCATATTAAATGCCAAGTCTGTATGTATATATATATATATATATATATATATATATATATACATACATTTATATATACTAGGGCATGCCCGTACTATATATATGCCCGTACTATATATCTATCTAAAATTATATCCCCCCCCTCTATTTACATGAAATGGTTTGGTCCATTCGCAACGCCAAAGCGAACGGCGAACGGCTTGCGAGTACAGTGACAATCCCCCCCCCTCTATTTACATGAATGGTTTGGTCCATTCGCAACGACCACAGAACCCCCCCCCCCTCTATTTACATGCAATGGTTTGGTCCAAAGCGAACGGCTTCCGGAGTTTGGTAAAGAAATCGCCATCGCGTGCACAAACGCGCAGGAAAGCGAATGAATCGCAAATTCGTTTTTATTAGTTTTAAAACGTAGTTTAACGCCAACATAGTTTGCAAACGTGAAATAAATGAATACGCTCTCAAATGTGCCATCCGAGGCAGAGTGTGTCCTCCACGTTCGGCACACGCGATCGTTCGCTGCTCTCTGATTGGTTGAATCGTTTTTTGGACATAGCTCGGTAAGTAATTGTCCGATTAATATGAAACCTTGAAAAGGCACATCCTCGGGTCCCCAGCAATATACCTGGCAAGTTAAAAGTATATCGGACCCGTGGTTGTCGAGAAACAGCGGTCACAGACAAACAAACGTACAGACAGACAGAGATTACTGGAATTATAGATAGATACATTTATATATATATATATATATATATATATATATATATATATATATATATATATATATATATATATATATATATATATATATGTCAAAGTAATGTTGATTTGATTTTCTTAAATACATTATTTTGTTTGAAAATCACCAGCATTGGAGGAACTGGCAGCACCTTGTCTGGACTTTTCACCGAGAGGGGAACATACCACAAGGAAGCCTTGTTGGTCAAACGCTTGTTTCCTGCAAACATAAAGCAAGATTGTCCAATGAATCTTGAAAAAGAAGAAACAAGTACCTTTACATCACCAATGATAGTCCACGTCAACCTACCATTCAGGAGATTCTCGGCGGTGACAACAGCCTGAACCTCGAGCGAGTGATGCGCAGTGTAGGTGACAGATGCACTGACATGTGCCACCTCCCCAATGAGCATTGGTGAGAGAAAATCTGTACGTTCCACTCGCACGAGTGCACTGACACAATTCTCATGCTGCATTCAAAATAACAGATGGGGATTTCAGCTGCAGTATCAGTATTACACAGATTTCATGCAATTTGTCATTCTTCTTTGAGCACCTATTGCTTTGATTGATATTTTGCAATGGCCAAATCAGAATGAATAAATCCATTTTCTCAGGACCAATTTGTGTGTACTATTCATCCGTGGGCCTGAGCCATAGAAGCAATATTCCTTACTAGCATAAAAACACGTGAAACATGACGGGTTGGAACAGTTTATTCGACGGTACAGCCTCTTAAGCATCCCAAAATCTAAAGCCTCGGCCTAGTGACAGGTGTGCTTATATGTTTTTTTATTAGACATCAAACAGACGTAAATGAACACTTATTTTATTCTGCGTGTGTTGCACATCTCGTGCAGTGAATTTTGCCACCCCTGCCTTGTATTTATTGTTATTTTAAAAAACGTTTCTGCACACCACCACTGAGGCTCCGCTTGCAAGCCACCAATATCAGAATTGTAGACTTCAGAGAGTCTACAATTCTGATAGAAGAGACATAATTACTCTTTTATGGAAAATGTTTTTTGAGTTTTTTATCCACAAAAATACACCGTAGTGAACGCAAACAACAACAACAACAACAACAGGCATTTTAAGGCCATTTTTCCTGCAAGAGCGGGGGTTAGCCTTGCGGTCCCCGTGACAATCTTCTCCATCTTGCCCTATTTTCTACATCTCCCCTTGTTAAACCCCTTGCCCGCATTTCTTCTTCCACCATCTTTTGCCAAGTCTTTCTCTGTCTTCCCTGTTCTGTACTTCCTTCTACATTCATTGCCATCACTCTTCTCACCCAGTCACTTTCATCCTTCCTCAACACATGACCCAACCATCTCAACCTGTTTCTCTTCACAGCATCCATTATAGGCTCTATTCCCATCATCTTTCGCAATTCATCATTTGTCTTCCCCTCTCTCTTTCAACGATACTCCACACATCCACCGCACCATTCGCATTTCCACCCTTTCCAGCCTTCGTTGCTCAGCCTCAGCCTTCGTTTCCAGCCAGCCTCAGCCAGTAGTGAACGCACATTAGTGTTAAATTATATATATTGGCCTTTAAAACTCGATTCTTTGAAACTCTAACTTTGTTTGTAATGATGTCTGTAATCCTTATGAAGGGGGACAGACATCTGTACACACACACACACACACACACACACACACACACACACACACACACACACACACACACACACACACACACACACACACACACACACACACACACACACACACACACACACACACACACACACACACAGACACACACACAGTTTTATATGGTAGATAAGAATAAGAAAAAATAAAGAACTGATTCATCTCTTCTCATCACTTGTGAAGCCTGAAAGGGGCAATGAAATTGTGGTAGACTGGGAATTATCTTTTTGAGGCAGGATGATCCACACAATACTTGCTACAATTTAGGGAATATGGAAATAAAACACGATTCCATCCCATAGTTTTCCTTTTTGTGAAACGCTGTCGGATCTTTAGTGCCAAGAATGCTGATGGCTTAACATCTAAACATGGAAATTCTGATACATATCCAGGTTGGGAAGCAGTGCAAGGATGGTGTGATTAATTAGAAACACCAGAGGGTGAGAAAATCAGTTATAGAATATCAAGAGCGAGGCAGAAGTAATAGCGGGACTTGGGGTGGGAAGTATGTGCAGTGAAAGATGATGCTGGCCAGAGCCAACATGGAGTTGAGGAAATCAAGAGAAGGTGGAAAGAGTACTTTGAGAGATTAGTAAATGTGGAAAATGAGAGAAAGGGCATGGCTCAGACACAGAAAACTGAGAGCATTGTGAAGAATATTGAAGAGGAGGAGGAGGAGGTATGAAAAGCACTTGACAAAATTAAAAGTGGGAAAGCCTGTCGACCATCTGAAGTGGCAGTCAAATTAGTGAAAATGATGTTTGGAGGAAAGAGCATAATAATACCTATTTTCAAACAGGAAAGGGACATCAAGGGATAGAAAAGGGAAAATAAATTGATAACACAGGCCGACTTGTACTGCTCTCCAACAAATAACAGGCATTTTAAGGCCATTCCCTGCAAGAGCGGGGGTTAGCCTTGCGGTCCCCATGACAATCTTCTCCATTTTGCCCTATTTTCTGCATCTCTCCTTGTTTACCCCCTTGCCCGCATTTCTTCTTCCACCATCTTTAGCCAAGTCTTTCTCGGTCTTCCCCATCCTCTACTTCCTTCTACATTCATTTACATCACTCTTCTCAACCAGTCACTTTCATCCTTCCTCAACACATGACCAAACCATCTCAAACTGTTTCTCTTCACAGCATCCATCACAGGCTCTATTCACATCATCTTTCGCAATTCATCATTTGTCTTCCTCTCTCTCAACGATACTCCGCACATCTGTCGAACCATTCGCATTTCCACCCTTTCCAACCTTCGTTGCTGCTCTACGTTCATTACCCATGTCTCGCTCCCATAAATCATAACACTTCTCACACATGCAGCATACACCTTTCCCTTCAGCTTCAATGACACTCCCCTCCTCATCAGCATGCCACTCAGTTCCCGAAACTTCTTCCATGCACATCTCACTCTAGCAACCGTTGCCGAGTCTGATCCACCTTCTCCATTCAGCATGTCTCCTATGTAACAAAAAGTTTTCACACCTTCCAGCTTTACGCCGTCTCCAAGATCCAACTCAACATTTCCTCCATCTGCAGCTCCCTCTGTGCACACCTTACACTTGAATGTAGCTGCTGCTCTCACTGCTCTCCCCTCTATGGAAACTAAAGAGGGATCAAATTGATGGAGCATATATGTACCAGAGAAGATTGTTGTAGTTGTAGTTGTTTGAGAAGTTGCACCTAGGTGAACTGGAGAAGTTTGTTTGACTGATCCTGATGGGATCCAGCACTATAGTAAGGGCAGTAAATGGGAAATCAACATTTTAGAGGGTAGGATTGTCTATCAGGGTTCTGCATCAAGTCCCTTCCTTTTTGTGACGGTGATGGACTTGCTGAGTAAAAACATCAGAGATAGAGAACTACTCTATCTGTTCATCACACCCTCTCTCCATTCTCTTCACCCTCTCTTTTGCTCAAGGTTATCTGCCTTCAGCTTGGAAATCAGCCAACATAACCACTTTACACAAAAGTGCAAAAACAGATCCTTGCAACTATAGACCAATCAACCTGCTCCCAATTACACTGGGTGGGGGGGGGGGGGGGGGGGGACTTTTCGTCTGCTACTAAGGGAAATGCAAGTGTTCTTGGCTAAATCTGGGCCACTGATTTCAAATCTGTAGTCAGAATTTAGCCAGCACGTCAGGCTTTCAAAATATGTATATGTATTAATGATACACGGCATGCTATATTAGATACTTTATAATTAAATTGCTATATAATGATATATAATTAAATCTGGGCCACTGATTTCAAATCTGTAGTCAGAATTTAGCCAGCACGTCAGGCTTTCAAAATATGTATATGTATTAATGATATGCGGCATGCTATATTAGATACTTTATAATTGCAGATCGCCACATTGTACATCTCATATCAGTGCTTAGTAATTAGTCACGTCATATTTAGAAAACAATGATTGATCTCGGTGTATAATGTGTAGTATACAAACGAAGTCTATGAAGAGTCCCCATTAATCGGGCACATGTTTGTTTCTGAGCTCGTGCATTAGGCCATTGACATCAGCACAGTAACAAACATCATTTTCTATCTTAAAAAAGGCAGCTAAGTTTGTGTGGCGATCACGGAAGTGGGAAATATTGGTTTCTTCCCCTAGGCCTAGGAGATTCCATTGCTGTAGTCTGGAGTCCAACACTTCAGCCTTCTCCTTTGACAATGACAGATCTCTCACCAGATCGTTTAATGCTTCTTGATTTAGCAAGTGTGGCTTCTTTTCTTCAGACTCAAGTTCGTACAGTTCATCCATATCACCCATCTAGCATCGTCAGAGCTGACATTGCTTTGATCTGCAGCGGCTTCTGGTGGAACTGGCACAGGAGAATCCAAGTCATGGGGGACCAGCTTCAGAGCAGACTTATAATCTGGATATACAATTTTTGACTTGTTTTTCGTTGAGAAACCAATAATATTTGTCATACAAAAGTAGCAGTTGGTGATGATTCGTTGGCCCACACCATATCATTGGCACAGAAAAAGGAATTCCCTTTCTTTTGCCACTCAACCACTGCATAAGCCCCGAGTTACACACGGTGCAGCAAACATGAGGTGCCCAGCTCTTGTCTTGGTCTCCAACTTTACATCTCTTATTATAATAGAGCAAACGTATATGGTTATGTTTGTTTATATGCGACCAAAACGTCTTCTTCTTCTTCAAATAAATTGACACCCAAAACACAGTCCGTGAACTCTTAATTACGTTTAGACTGCTGAGACCCCTCAGACCTTTGACGACCATTTAAGTCCCCCAAGATCCTCAGGACACCTGAAGACCCAAAATACTCTTAAAGACTCAAAAGACCCTGATGACCCAAAATACCATGAAGACGCAAAATACCCTGAAGACCAAAAAGATCCCGAACACCCAAAATACCCTTAAAGGCCCAGATGATCCAAAAGACCCCGAGCTTTCCTCCAGCTTGATGGAGTACTGCTCTCCCCTCTGGGCTAGTGCTCCTGCCTCAAACCTAGCTCAGCTTCATGTTCCAAGGCTTTTAGTATCATTGTTATCTCCCATGATGAAGCTGATTCTGAGGGCCTTTCACTCGCTCCCCGCAGGCAGGCCAGAGTTGAGAAATGAGGCCAGAGTTGTATGTATGGCCAGAGGCCAGAGGGTCGTCATGGATATTCCTAGCTAGGGTGATTGTTGATGGGGGATTGTGGGAGGATTGTGGAGGGGGTGGAGGAGAGTGGGTGGTCGTCGGTATTGTTAACTAGGGTTTTTGAGCTCTTCAGATGCATAGGGAAAGGTGGTGGCGATGTCAGCCAGCAGATCTAGCGATGTGAGATCAGTCGCTGGCAGACAAACACAGGCGTTCGATTCACCAATGAAATTGCTTGTGTCCATATTCTGGTAGCTCGGCAGAGATGATGTTACAGTTTTGTGTGATGACTGTTTCTTCCGCTTAATCATAGGGATGGCAACCGTTCTCAATCATGGCGGATAACCACAAGATTTAGCCATCTCTGTTGTTTCATAACAGTTCTCTGCAAAATGCTCCAAACACAAAACCGAACAATTTAAAAACCAGATTCACACTCGGGTATTTCGGACAAACGTTGTCCAATTTATGGCAATCATCGCATCTTTTGGCCATTGGTGTCGTATGAAATCGTCTCAGCTTGTATTACTGCAACCACCAAGGACGCATTGACCTAGCACATTTGTTGAAATTCCAAAATTAATCGCCGTTTGAGTTCAATTGTTCCACGATGTAACCCGTAAATAATACAGAAGTGGCGGTCAGATTCATGGTGTGACGTCACAGCTAACGTGAAGAAGAGGATTTCAACTTGTAATCGCAAAATTACCCACTTTAAAAATCGCAAATCAGAAAAAGACATATCTATTTTAGGATGGATTACTGGATTAGCGTCAAGGTGGTCTGAGCGTTTGAGTTCCTCTTTAAGCGTTAAGAAAGCATAAAGGAATTTCGTTGCTTTAAAGTTTAAACCCTGCCTTTCTCTGCCTTTTGATTTGCCAGAAAGGTGCTTTAAATCTTTAAACATACCAGTGACAACTTTCATCCATTCAATATTGTTGTTTAATCTCCTGGCTACTCGGAGAACTTTGATACAGATTCAAATTACACCCTCGTAACTTCAGCGACATTTGATCTTTGGTCAGGCACACCACACAAGCGATCGTGGCGCTGACACTCAGGACATGCAAACCCAACTCCTGTCCTGAATGGACAGGCTTTCAAGCCCAGATGCCCCAATCACTGTGCCGATGGAAATCGTGCAACCACTCACTCACACCATGGAAATCTCACCCCTGGCTGGCTGTTGCAATGTCTTGTACTTGCAATGACGCCAGCCTCTTCAATCATTCGCAATGCTGTACCCCCGTGAACGCGCCCTGCCACATTGGCGTCGTCAGGACGCATTATCCTGCAGGGATCATGCAAAGTAAATGCAGAGTGGACATGGAATGCAATATGCATGTTCAACCCAGTTTGCCATCAGAAACAAATAAATGAAATTGTTCAAATTTATGAAAGTACAAATCAGCAGTGTCAGATTCAGATAGATAGCAACACCTGCCACAACTTAATTGTGACATTTCCAAAATGGTGAAAGAAATGGTGATTATCTGAAAGCCCTGATTAGTATTTGTTTTGATCCATATAGAAGAGACAAAATATAATAATCAATAAACAACCTTTAGAAGATTGTGTGTGTGAAGGCTTCATGGTAAGGACACTGGACAAGCATTGTAAATTTTTGCGGGTTCGTTTTGGCCCTAGTTCTCAATGGTGAAGAATCACTTAAAATGTTCTAGTATCTGGATCCTCACCAAAATCTAATCATTTCGTCCTTGCCCCACACCAAACCTGTCCAGTAAGTTTTGTCTGAATCCAAACCTACCTCTTTTAGATATCCTGCTCACAGACAGAAAAACAGACGGCTGAAAACATAACCTCCTTCCATCTTCTGTGGTGGTGGCAATGAGTACGATATAACTGCTTATGGGTGAATCTAAATGTGAAAGAATTCTAGTCTCGCCCCAAAGGCATTTTGAGACTACTGTAACGCCCCTGTCTGTCTGTCTGTCTGTCTGTGTACGTGTCCACATCTATATATTTTCACTCTATTTTATTTCCTCTGCAACCACTTGTCCGATTGATGTGAAACTTTAAACATAGGAGGGACTTCCCATGGAGAGATGATGATCTTCTCCCTCCTAACCCTAACCCTATTTGGGGGGAGGGGGAGGGGGAGGGAACCCCCCCACCCCCACCCCGTAGACACCCAAAGGGGTAGTTTTTTTTTTTTTTTTGTATACAAGATCGAGGCTCGTGAAAGAGCGAACATTAATCACACAGAAAGACAAACAGACACATAAAACAAATAACATCGGGAGCGGTAGACAAGATGGGGAGAGAGGGGGAAGGACACAAACACAACATTTGAGAGCAGGGACCGAGAGACATTGAGACATCGAGAGAACTGTGGGAGGGAGAGGGCTTTGGGGGGGAGGCATGGAAGGGGGGGAAGGAAGGGGGAGGGGTGGCAGAGGTATAAAACATATGGACACTGCCAGGACTTCCAGGAAAGAAGTTGGAATTTCAAACAAGGTGGATCTGGGGTGAATTAGTGTGGGTAGAAAAGATCAAGGTTTTGGATGGGGGAAGATAAGAGATGGTGGTGAACAGCTGTTTTAAAGACCTGGAGGGAGGAGTGTGATTGAAGTGAGTGTGGGAATTTGTTCCAGAGGAATGAAAGAGTGAAGGTGAGCAGAGAGCCGAGATTTCGGCAGTTTAACCATCAGAGGGTGGCTGGCAGATCTTGTGCGACCTGTAGGAATATTTGGGGGACAGAGCACAGAGAGAGCTGGGGGAGCAAGGCCGGAGTGGAGTCGGTAGAAGACAGAAAGACCACCTACCTGCCTGCGGTGAGTGAGTGAAAGGCCCTCAGAGATAGCTTCATCGCGGGAGATTCCAATGATTCTGAAAGCTTTGGATTCAACAGCGTGAAGCCGAGCCAGGTGTGAGGCAGGAGCACCAGCCCATAGGGGAGAACAGTATTCCATTGAGCTGCGGATGAAAGCCTTGTATGTGGTGAGGAGCTCAGGTGTGCCTAGGAAGGACTTCGCACGACGGAGGATGCCCAGTCGGCGACTGGCTTTGGAGGCCAGCTTGGAAATGTGGTTTTCCCAAGAAAGATCATGGCAGATAGTGAGACCCAAAAGCTTGAGCGACAGAACTTCTTGGAGAGGATTGTTGAGAAAGTAGATGGGAGGGTTGTCCAGTCGATCTTTTCGGAGAGACATAGTAAGAGTGTGAGATTTGTCAGGATTGAAAGACATGTTCCACTTGTTTGACCAGTCTGTGATTTTGTCCAGGTCTTCAGAGAGTGAGGAGGCTGCAGACTGCCGATCTGAGGGAAGAGGAATGGAGCGGCAGAGAGTGGAGTCATCAGCAAAGAGATAGAGAGGATTTTCCAGAGAGTCGGAGAGATCATTGATAAAGACCAGAAAAAGCACAGGGCCCAGCACACTGCCTTGGGGAACTCCAGCCAGAACAGGAAGGGGAGATGAGAGAAATCCATTCAGGGCCACACGTTGACTACGACCAGAGAGGAAGTCCGCAAGCCATGCATGGAGATTTCCATGGATACCATAGGAGGAGAGTTTGGTGAGCAGAGCTGGGTGCCAGACCATATCAAAGGCACGTGATATGTCAAGGGAGACAGCTCTGATTTCCTGTTTGGCATTGAGGACCTCCATTCATTGTTGAGACAGCAGAAGCAGCATATCCAGAGTAGAGTGACCTGGTCTGAAACCAAATTGATGATCAGAGATCAAGCCATTGGAGAAGAGGAAAGATTTCATATCCGAAGCAACGATGGATTCCATGACTTTGCTGATAATTGGGAGCAGGCTGATTGGTCTGTAGTTGCAAGGATCTGTTTTTGCACCTTTTTGTGTAAAGCGGTAATGTTTGCTGATTTCCAGGATGCTGGCAGATGACCTTGAGCAAAAGATAGGGTGAAAAGAACAGAGAGAGGGTGAGATAGAGCGACAGAGCAGGATTTTAGGACCCGTTGGCTGATGCCGTCTGGTCCAGTTGCAGAATCAGAGTCGAGGTTTGACAAAAACTCCTCCACCTTGTCAGGAGAGAAGGACACAGAGTCCAGGAGCAGTTGGGTTCGACTGGGAAAGGTGGGAACAGAGAGAGATGGGTTTGGGACTAAGGATTTTGAGGCAAACACAGAGTTGAGGCATTCGGCTTTGTCACGTGCGATGTCAACTGTGTGGCCATTTGAGGTAAGGGAGGGGATGGAGGGGGAACAAACACCAGAAATGGATTTGACCAGACGCCACCAGGATTTGGAGGAAGGAGACAGGTTTGAGAGTTCATTCTTGAGTGAGGAGAGATAGTGCTTCCTGGCACTCCTGAGGGTAGACACACACTTGTTCCGAGCTTGGTGGAAGGAACTGAGATTTCCTTCAGTTGGATTAGCCTTCCAAGAGGCAAAGGCAAGTTGTTTCAGGGCAACTGCCTCACCACAAGATTCAGTGTACCATGGACGGGAGGAAGGGTAAGACAACTGAAGGCGAGATGGGATAAATCTGTGCATGAGAGAGATCAGTTTGCTTTGGAAGAATTCCCAGGAAGAATTGATGTCAGAGGCAGTGGAGATGGGAGACCAATCCAGACGATTGATGGCTGCTTGAAGACCGTCCCAGTCGGCCTGAGTGAAATGCCAGACTCGCCGACGCTGAGGAGGCTCTCTGAGAATGGCCAGAGAGATGTCCACTTTGACAAGCACATGATCAGAAGAACCGATTGGAGCAGAAGAAGAGCAGCAGACATTAGCAGGGAAGTTTGTCATAACCAAGTCTAGAAGAGAAGATACTCCATTGGCTGAGATCCGGGTCGGGAAATTGACAGATTGTGTCAATCCCAGTGAGTCACAGAAGTCCTTTGCTGAGGTGCCATGGCTGGTGAGAGAGGAACCCACACCCAACCAGGTGGCATGAGGACAGTTGAAGTCACCACATATGAGGAAGAGAGAGTTGGGATGAGTGGATAGAAGTTGGTCCATGTTGTCAGACAGTGAAATGTAGATGGAGTCATCACTGTTTGGGGGACGGTACAGAACACATATGAACAAAAGGTGGGAGTGGAGAGGAAGCCGTAGCCAGAGGTACTCCTGGGGGTGAGGAGGAGAGAGGGCAGTGCAAGGAGAGTGAGGAAGAGAGTTTTTTATAAAGATAGCCACCCCACCACCAGGCCGAGACAAAGAGAGCAAGATTGAGATTTTTTTAAATGCCGTGAACAAACTTTGGTACAGCACGGCTGATGAAGGTTGTGGTCAAGTTTAATCGAAATAGTGTGTGTAGTTTCAGAGTAGAAAGCAAATATCGATTTTGCGGGGGTCAGACCCGGACCCACTTTGACCCCTCATAGACCCCCTTAAACTTCGATTTTCTTAGTGCTGTGAACAAACTTCGGTACATCACGGGTCATGAAGGTTGTGGTCAAGTTTCATCAAAATAGTTTGGGTAGTTTCAGAGGAAAAAGCAAATTTCTATTTTGGGGGTAAAATCTGGATCCACTTTGACCTCAGGCAGACCAGACCCCCATAGATCCCGATGTTTTTTATTGCCATGAAGAAACTTTAGTCACAACACAACAAATATCATTTGTGCAAAGTTTGGTCACAATCTCTTCAGCGGTTTTGGAGAAGAAGTTGGAAGTGTTTATGGACGGACTGACAACGCTCCATCGCATAAGCTCCCCTGAACTTCGTTCCAGGTGAGGTTAAAAAAACAAAAAAAACAGGCCTGGCTTCACATCTGCTTGTTATTCAATCTCGTGCAAACAGTTTCGGTTTAATTGACAACTCCTGGGAGAATTAAATTGGGTCAACTACAGTAATTAATAACTGCTGTGGATGACAGTTTAAAACTGGGCCGAGATTACATTTTAAAACTAGGCCGAGATTCAAGCCCAGGCTAGATAGCTCAGAGGAGAGTGTGTGTACCTCTAGACCACATTGTCAGCCCTGTTTTTCCTCAAAACTCAAGGAAGCTTCATCATGTTTGAATTTCTCTATATTTTATAATAGCAAGGTTTATCATGGTTATTCAGTTGTATGTGCTGTTGTAGGGGAAGATCTTGGCAATGTGACAGGAAATGCATGTCTTCTCAGAAATCTCAAAGATTCCAGGGCTTTCATCCCCTTGCTGCTTCATCCTGACACATCCACCAACCATCTTTGGTGCTGCCACCCCTATCCCCTCCCCTCTCCCCCTTTCACGATTCAACATCTTCCACCACATATATGGGAACATAATATTATATAACGATGAGACATATTAGTCGCCTCCATGAAAGTAATAAATGAAACAGGTTTTATATTTCCACCGACAATCAAATTGTGACATGACAGTATTGTCCTGCAACTAACTTGGTTTCCTGGTGCTTTTAATCCAAATGGTTAACGGTTATCTTTAACCGGATTCAAAGCAACAACCTCAAGGATGTCGGCCCAATGTCCTCAACACTAGGCCACCACTGTACCCAATCAGAAATAATAATAATATGATTTATATAGCAACTTTTGCCTCTGGATACAAGACAAAGTGAGACAAAGAGAGCAAGATGGAAAGAAAACGTTATCGGGAGAGAAAAATGGAGAAATAATACACCAACGAGAAATTACTACAAGGAAATGAGCAATCATTATCTGCTCACCTGGACATGTGGAGAGACATTGTGTGCAGTTTGTGTCGTAAAAGCCTCACCTGCTGCAACAAAGTGCAAAAAGAGTTTATCACAAGACCGACTTGAGAGTTCATAGAATACCCCACGCAGTCTTGAGAAAACGGACACGGGAAGGGTCTTTAACACTCTTGCTTTGCATCATCGAACACCATCTATATGTCCTACGAGCGGCCATTTTGTCTGAAGCTCGATATTCCCCAACGCTGAGAAACATTTTTCGGAAGTTTACTGCCGATGATGCGCCGTCTTTTACACCACTTTATTTAACACATTACGTTAGTTCTTCATGTCTGTTGTTAGTTTTTAGGTGCACCAAAGGACACGAAGTCTCCCGTTTGGATAGATAGTTCAACTATGCTTCACAAAGGACATTCGTGGGATCTTTAACATCCACCAAATGCTGGCAGACAGGATACCCAGTTTACCGTCTATCCGAGGGATGGCACTGCATGTAAAACATCCTATCAGGATGAGAGTGTATAGGTGAGTCGAGATTCAAACCTAGCAGAAACGGCTTATAAGTGAGTGCGCGTACCTCAAGGCCACTCTGCCCGCCCTCATGACGATGACATTATTATTAGGTCATCTCATCTCGATTCCAGAAGAGATGAACTTATAAATTGGGTCGTGATGTTTGGATGTCCTTGAAACTTCGGATCCCGACTCGTCCCATATTTATCAACCAATTTCTCTGAAATCCGATACTACAGCCCTTCTACTCAATGGTCCGCAGAATCGCTCAATCTCAGATTTTTAATTTTCGGATCAGGAGGCTCCCAGGGGGGTTCACCCAAATCAGTAGAGGTCTGAACTACAACCTCAAGAGACGACCGTCATCCCACTCCGGCCCCCACCCACTTTTCATTATGATGACGATGATATACGATAATTATGAACGGACCCATCTCGCATACCTGGTACCTTTATCAGCACTCACGTCAAAGTTTTAAAAGAAAAACAAACTTTTCAAACAATTTATCCACCTACGACATCATATTTTACCGTGAACATCGAGTGTATGTGGTAGGAATCGCTTGTGCAGCAGAGGCAAGAGTTAAGGGGCGATGCTGCGGGAGTGGCTGCAGTGTGGACAGGATCTGTGATTAAGAACATGAGGTTTAAATGAGGAAACATTGACAGGAGGTCTTTACGTCCATGACACATCCTGATCCACACAGTTCAACTAGGGTTGCCACCCATCCTGTATAATACGGGATCGTCCCATATTGGAGAATAAAATGCAGTGTCCCGTATCGAGTCAATACGGGACGCGATTTGTCCCGTATTTTCATGCACATCATCCTTTCATAATACACTAGGTCTTCACAATGGTTAGAATGACATGATAGTTAATAAAACCAAAACCGTTTCGCAAGACATAGCGTAGATGTTCCCAATCAAAATTTGCGGAAAATAATGGCAGGCAAGTTCAGTGTCGACGTCACCGTTGCCCGAGTTACGGAGACTTAGACGTGCGTTTTTTTTTTTTAATGTCGGCCAGTGCCAGTGCAACAAGTCCGCCGGTGAAACACAAGATGCTGTCAAAGTACAGATCTGAATGGCAGACGGAATACGAGTGGGTCAGTCTATCAGTGGCAACGAGTACAAGGCAAATTATATGGTTTGCCGTCGAGCTTTTTTGATCGCCGATGGTGGACTGTCCGACGTGAAGCAGCATGCAGCAGGTGATAACCATGTCCGAGCAGCATGCAGCAGATGATAACCATGTCCGAGCAGCGAAAGAGCAGAAGACACGGAGTGGAATCGCTCAATTCCTTTTACCTCAGACATCCCCTGAGGCAGATATGGTATGTTGTTGTAGAGGCTAATTTATGTACTGTTCTGATGATATATTTGATTGAATGATTTCCTGAATATTATAATAGTGAAAAATAAATAGGCTTGCGTAATTTCTACATCTCATTCCCCTCTCCCCCCCCCCCCCCCTCACCCCCCAACCTCACTCCCCTGCCCCACCCTCATTGGCAGTGCAATTCTTCACACCTGAAACTGGTGTGGTGAATAAAATGGTTGACTTCATGGAGAATTCCAATGAATCAGCAGAAGGAATCGGGCATTGCATACTGCACTCCCTCGAAATACTTGGGATTATCATTAGGTCAAGTTTCAGCTTTCAGCGCTGACAACGTGAGTGTGAACTATGGGATCCACAACTCGGTCTACACCATATTAAAGAAAAGCCAAAACAACCTGCTTCAGGGTAACTGCCATGCCCATATTGTGCATAACACAGTCAAGCATGCACTCGACAACTTGAGCATTGATGTTGAGAATGTGGTTCTGAAAGTCTATAGCCACTTCTCTATATAAGCCAAAAGAAGAGAGGCACTGAAGGAGTTTTGCGAGTTCTGAGAGATAGAGTTCCGAGAAGTCCTGCGGCATGTCACAACAAGATGGCTTTCCCTCAATCCAGCCATCTCTCGACTCATGCAAAACTGGTCCGCACTGAAGTCCTGCTTCATCAGCCTTGGGGATGAGTGCTCCAGGAAAATCAGCACTGTGTTGAAGCTCAGCCCTGATTCTGGAGTACAGGAGGATGATGGTGATGTTGTGGAGGTTTACCTTCTCTTCTGTAATAACATTCTCTCCCTCTTCGAAGATGTTGTTAAGAAGCTTGAGACCAATGCTACCACCTGTCTATAGCACTATCCCATCATGCATTCCTTTAGAGCCAAACTCACAGAGGCGAGATGACCAGTTCTATGGATACCTCACAAAAGTGAAGCTGCAGCGTCTCTCTCCAGTTGATGCAGGCAAGGCAAGGGAGGAATTCACTGCATTCATTGACACTGCCCTAAGGTACATTGAAAAATGGTTTGACTTTTCCGACAGCAACTGGCTTCAGTCTTATGCCTCTATCTCTCCATGATGGCAAGCTTACCTTCAGTGACCTTGAAAAGGTCTGTGAAAAGCTCAACCTCATTACCAGCCTGAACATGGATGAACAGTACAATGAGTGCACTACAGCAAGCAGCCTTGTGGAGAAGCTCCAGGAGGGCGATCAATGGAAGACCACAGACGTGGCTGCCAAGTGGATGGCTGTATTTCAGGCAGCTGATCTCCCAAATATGCTGTCAGTCATTTCCTACCTACTTAGCATACTAGCCTCAACAGGGTTTGTGGAGAGAATATTCTCCAGAATGGCTAACAAATG